>NC_085938.1:11520151-11823181 GCF_963556715.1 Cydia fagiglandana
CGAACCGTGATAGCTAGACAGTTGAAATTTTCACAGATGATGTATTTCTGTTGCCGCTATAACAACAAATACTAAAAACAGAATAAAATAAAAATTTAAATGGGGCTCCCATACAACAAACGTGATTTTTGACCAAAGTTAAGCAACGTCGGGGAGTGGTCAGTACTTGGATGGGTGCCCGTTTTTTTTTTGCTTTTTTTTTGTTTTTTTTTTTGCATTATGGTACGGAACCCTTCGTGCGCGAGTCCGACTCGCACTTGCCCGGTTTTTTGTGTATTCGTGGTATTGAAAAATTGGTGTAAATGTGTGAAAAAGTGGCTAAATTGTTCCGATCCCATGCCGAAACTCAGGATGGATAGAGAGCTCTCGATATCAGATACAAGCTTTTCATGATTCTCCAGCACCACAGAATGAGGGATATTAGCACGGCTTGTGTAATACGTATCCCTACTACTGTCATCTGCAATCTGCGTAGCAATGATTATTATTGATATGCAGCATTAATAGCACAGAACCTAGTGAAACGCCAGCGGTAATGTTCACACTATCGGAGCTGCGTCTACTATACGGCTCATATGCGTCTACCGGACAAAAAGCTAGCGATCCATTTGTATAGCATAGTCCCTCGAGCAGACTCGATGCCAGACCCGACCGAACTCCTTAACTATATCCAGCCTGACTGCCAATGCTTAGGCATTGGTAATGCCTCACCTTGTTTTTCAATGGCAAAAAACCCAGCCGTACCCACCATAACACCAGATCAGGCAAATATAACGAGGTCGCATCGTCATTGAGTGACAAAAACTGCTCATATAAATCTGTATCTAAAATGTGACATTAGTGACGTCACCTTATATGCATTTTAATATGGCTATGGTATGTTGTACTAAAAAATTAAACGCTCATGATAGGAAAGTAATTTAAAAAACCTACAAGCGAGGCGGATAGGGGCGGCAAAATCGGCATAGCCTACGGGCGGCAAATGTCTAAATCCGGCACTGCATGGGAGTAAACTATTTTATCTACACACATATCATAAACTGTCTATGATGCCTTCAAAATTCGTAAATAATGGCCCACATAACGATAAACTGTTTTGTTACAGCAAATTTCTTATCTGTGAAAATGTGGTAATAGCTCATTACTATATCAAAATCGATTTGGTAATGCATTTCAAATTTCGAACATCTCTGAAAAAAAAGCAATTTGATTTGACCCCTATTCTAATATCAGTTGAGATGACGTTTTATTCGACAATTGCATACAATATTGACAAATCTCGCACGTAAGTTGGTATCGGACGATATGGTAATCGACCCCGACTCTAGTTTGTCTCTGAATTAAAAAAAAACTACGGATGCGTGACGTGCGTGAAAAAAGTTTTCATTTGCCGCCATTTGACGTACAGTTTATCTTTTAATTAGTTTATAAGTAAAAAATAATTTCAGACAACGATATATATAATATATAAATACTTAAATACATAGAAAACAACCATGACTCAGGAACAAATATCTGTATCATAATACAAATAAATGCCCTTACCAGGATTCGAACCCGGGACCATCGGCTTTATATATTACATATCTAACATACTTTGCCCTCTGTCTAGTAAATGTCCTAATTATATAAGATACATACTGCATAAGTAAATAGAGCGAGACCAGCGCGTTACTAGACACTTCTATACTAATATTGCACAACCGATGCATTTAAGTCTTATGTCATTGCAATAGAGTTCAAATGGTCACTAAAGTGTTCCCCCTTCCGTTGCTACTATGTATATACGCCTTATCTTCCCTGTTATCACAGGAAAACGCTTTGCTCATTACATTATCAACTATTAGAAGTATCAATGTATTGATACTGATTGCAGTGAATAACGCCAACATTGCACTTTACATCTTATTACATTGAACTGACGCGTCGTTGCGAATTAAAAAAAAAAAACCGGGCAAGTGCGAGTCGGACTCGCGCATGAAGGGTTCCGTACCATAATGCAAAAAAAACAAAAAAAAAGCAAAAAAAAAAACGGTCACCCATCCAAGTACTGATCACTCCCGACGTTGCTTCACTTTGGTCAAAAATCACGTTTGTTGTATGGGAGCCCCATTTAAATCTTTATTTTATTCTGTTTTTAGTATTTGTTGTTATAGCGGCCACAGAAATACATCATCTGTGAAAATTTCAACTGTCTAGCTATCACGGTTCGTGAGATACAGCCTGGTGACAGACGGACGGACGGACGGACGGAATTGATTGATTTTTGATTGAATGATGAATTGATTCGAAAAATAAAATCGGAGCTGAATAAAGTGCCGACATCTGTGTTTTCGACAGCGATGGACAAAGTACCACAGAACTGCCGTAAAGCATCTCGCATGGGAGTAAACTATTTTATACATTAAGCCTTGATATATACATTATTATAAGAACATAATTATTTAAAAAAAGAATGGTGTTTTTTTTATTTAAAACAATATTGAACTTTGTCCAAATTTCACTCTGCATACGTTAAATAAATAAATATTATAGGACATTTTTACACAAATTGACTAAGCCCCACGGTAAGCTGAAGAAGGCTTGTGTTGTGGGTACTCAGACAACGATATATATAATATATAAATACTTAAATACATAGAAAACAACCATGACTCAGGAACAAATATCTGTATCATAATACAAATAAATGCCCTTACCAGGATTCGAACCCGGGACCATCGGCTTTATATATTACATATCTAACATACTTTGCCCTCTGTCTAGTAAATGTCCTAATTATATAAGATACATACTGCATAAGTAAATAGAGCGAGACCAGCGCGTTACTAGACACTTCTATACTAATATTGCACAACCGATGCATTTAAGTCTTATGTCATTGCAATAGAGTTCAAATGGTCACTAAAGTGTTCCCCCTTCCGTTGCTACTATGTATATACGCCTTATCTTCCCTGTTATCACAGGAAAACGCTTTGCTCATTACATTATCAACTATTAGAAGTATCAATGTATTGATACTGATTGCAGTGAATAACGCCAACATTGCACTTTACATCTTATTACATTGAACTGACGCGTCGTTGCGAATTAAAAAAAAAAAACCGGGCAAGTGCGAGTCGGACTCGCGCATGAAGGGTTCCGTACCATAATGCAAAAAAAACAAAAAAAAGCAAAAAAAAAAACGGTCACCCATCCAAGTACTGATCACTCCCGACGTTGCTTCACTTTGGTCAAAAATCACGTTTGTTGTATGGGAGCCCCATTTAAATCTTTATTTTATTCTGTTTTTAGTATTTGTTGTTATAGCGGCCACAGAAATACATCATCTGTGAAAATTTCAACTGTCTAGCTATCACGGTTCGTGAGATACAGCCTGGTGACAGACAGACAGATGGACGGACGGACGGACGGACGGACGGACGGACAGCGAAGTCTTAGTAATAGGGTCCCGTTTTACCCTTTGGGTACGGAACCCTAAAAATAGGGAGTATTACTGCTCTGCCGCCAGAGTGCAGCACTAATTTGTTTAGTAAACCATATAGTAACTATTACATACTAGGTCTTAAACAGTTTTTTGACAAGTTTTCACTATGACATCGATGCACCAAGGCGGTTTATTTACAGGTGGCGTACCGCGAACCACGCAATTTTTTTATCTGCCTCTGTATCGATCGAATAAGCAAGAGTGATAGAGAGGCAGAAACTGAACTTTCAACTGTCGTGTTTCACGGCAGTCATATATATGATTGACCTAGTGACGCATGATGTGTCATTGATGATGTCAATGAGGTTTGTTTACTGTATGTGCTAGTGGTGCCACCTACGCAGAGCTTTGCCTAATATTCCCTATTGCGCAGTAACGGTGACAGGTATAGACCTTGATGTTGATAGCAACATAAGTTTTCAAAACCAGTCACAAAAACATTGTTCCCAATTCGAACCTATACATCCTACTCACGACCACTTTTGCAGTAAAATACAAAATAAAATAATAAAATTACACGTCCTAAGTCGACTGATACATTGTATTGTAGTCATAATGATCGTTGCACTTGGTCGTCATTTGTTTTGCCGAGAAACGCCATTAATTGATGAGGTACAACATATAATATGATACTATAGTAGCACAACAAGAATATAACATTTTTGGAATATGTATTTCATATATATCCACTTACATATGAGGGGCACTTCAAAATCTATTGAAGCTATAGCTATCCTTTACAATGGTACAAAATCTTATTCGTGTTGACGTATGTTAGTTCAGTTGTTTGCGGATATAACTCGGCGTTGTTATTGTATGTAAACAAACCGAGCCACGTGACGTAAACCCGCTAGACGAGGTTCCGTTTACGGTACGGTCCGCATTGCGAAATGTTCTAGTCGATCACGTGAGTAGGCTAGTGTGCAGAGGGCCTACCGCGTACGACGTTCGACGTGTTGCCTTCCTGTTACGCGTACGTACGAAAATACAAGCGCGACAGAGATGCAACACGTCGAACGTGGTTCGCGGTAGGCCCTCTGTTTATAGAAGCTGTTTTAGAAGTATGCGAGTTTGCCCCCACCTACGCAGTGAAGTGTCTTTAAACACTTGGCAAGACGGAAAATCTTTGTAAGGGAAATACTCGTATGTCTTATGACATCACCGGATGCAATCACCAGTCTGCCATTTTTTTTTCTTAACCTTTTGACCGCCAACGACGTCAACTGATGCGCGCGGATACAGCCCATAATCACAGAATAAATAATAGTACTAGGTGCAGAAGACTCACTCTCTAACAAAACGCGTCTGTTACGATCAGGCCAGATATGGCCGCTAGGTGGCGATAGCGCCACGCGACACCAAACCACCAAAATTGGTAGGGAACGGATGTACTTTTAGCTACCTGTAGCAAAGCGACGAAATCGCGGAGTGAGCCACACCTGCCAATATCATCAACTATCGTACATTCCAGCAAGGTTCAAGATGACGCGGCGCGCACGATATGCGCGGCGTTAAAAATTATTAATCTTTATGTGCAGAAGTGTGACCTTGTTTTTGCGTTTCATCTATGTATTATAAACTACGATCCTCGAAAATTTTAGTTTTTTACTTACCTCTTTGTCGCTTTTGCGTATTTGAACGATAGGGCCTTCCCTGAAATAGATTCTTAGATGTTCGATGTTCGCTGTTAGGTATAATTCTGACGCGTATTACAAGATGCTAGATAGAAATGCAAAGGGCATAATTAGTTACAACTTATCTGCCTTTTTTCATAGAGCAAGTAAATAATGCAATTGTAGTACTATGGCGTACCTTTGCGACTGCTTTTATTAACACTATGTTATTTCATCCTACAGGTTTTTACGGGGATCAAACGCCACACAGTAGCATCGGATCCACCTACGATTATTTCTCAATGTTTGACGTTTGGGACGGCAGCAATACTCAGGACGATATGTTCTCGTTTCACAGTAAGTTTACTTTCATATTTCTATTAATGATTTCTTTATTAGCATGTTTAAGTGGCCCACTGCTGGCCAACAAGTCAAAAAACCGGACAAGTGCGAGTCGTCGCCCACCGAGGGTTCCGTACTTTTTAGTATTTGTCGTTATAGCGGCAACAGAAATACAACATCTGTGACAATTTCAACTGTCTAGCCATCAGAGTTCGTGAGATACAGCCTGGTGACAGACGGACGGACGGACGGATGGACGGACGGACAGCGGAGTCTTAGTAATAGGGTCCCGTTTTACCCTTTGGGTACTGAACCCTAAACATATTCTGCAAGTAGGCCTCAAGAGATCTTTCACATGCAAAAGCTACTCTCCTGAATTCCCACGTCTCTGTCCTTAGCCAAGCTTCTGCCAATCGCTTTCGGATGTATCCTGATCGTTACGCCTTCCACCTGCGAGTTTATTTGTGAATAAATATTAAGAAAATAAGACAGAGATCGACGTTCCACAGTAAGCTTAAGCTTGTCTTATGTTGTAGGTACTAGACGACCATTAATGTTAGATAATTACCTTCTGCTATGAACATAAATACCAATATAAACCTGAAACATACTCCATTCAAATTTGTCAGGAGTCTCGCTTTAATAAAAATAGAGGGATTTAGACGGTTATTTTGGAAGTTGATGATTTTCTCTAGTTGCTGAATTAATTCGTATATTTTTTTTTTATTTACTGACCACTAGTTACCCAAATCAGTCAAACACAGTTAAACCTTCAACCACTTCTCAGCTAAGCAAATTAAGTTCTGACGAGCCTTCCAGTTGACATATGTTTCTCGGTCCAGCCCCATCAGGCCGCAAGCTAAGCACGTCGAGCAATGGCAGTTGGCAGCGGCGCACGTTCAGAAATCTAGCGACGCGCTTCGACCTCGGCAATAGCTCTAACCTGCTGGCCGTGCCAAGCGGCTCCACTACCACCGACTCTCAGGTACAGTGCAATATGTTAACTTATGGTGGCCCTATTAGGCTTTGAACAACGACAGCTGGCAGCGGCGTTCGTTCAGAAATCTAGCGACGCGCTTCGACCTCTGCAATAGCTCGAACCTGCTGGCCGTGCCAAGCGGTTCCACTACCACCGACTCTCAGGTACAGTGCAATATGTTAACTTATGGTGGCCCTATCAGGCTTTGAACAACGACAGCTGGCATCGGCGCGACGTACGTTCAGAAATCTAGCGACGCGCTTCGACCTTGGCAATAGCTCGAACATGCTGGCCATGTCCAATGTCCATGCATGCACTACAATATAAGATATAAGAACCGTGCGCATCGCAGGTTCTTGTAGCCCGAATCGATACTTGGTGGCTTTGCCATCTTGTGACGTAAGTCGGATCCATGAACTTGACATTCACATTTCCCCCTAGTAAACAAGGGCTCCTGTGAATAGAACTCATTACCTATACTCTGTATCTTTAGGTACTTAAATAAAAGTAAAGAAATAAATTGCACGATTTCGGGTAGTACCAACTAAATACAAAACCACCTGGATCTGTCACTGAACGACCTGACGTTAACCTACATTGATTGACCATGTAATGTTTTCATCTACCCTCAACTGGCTTAAGAATGAGCCATTTGAGGGTAGATTTAGTTTACTCTTTTTTAAATACCTAAAAATACAGACTATAGTTAAAACCCGTTTTTAAATTATTTGAACAGTTTTGGCCTCCACATGCACTTGTAACTTGTTAATGTGTTTTGTATAAGTATTCGATGTTATCTGAGAGTTAAAATCATGAAGCAATATGCAACTGCACTTTTGAGGTCAGTGTGCCCTTGACCCGTGTGTTGCATTCAGTATTTTCCGTGTCGTCTAAAAGTCAAGTACATGCCTTCTCGGACACTGACGCACTGGTCGACCTTTAGGTGTTCATCTGAAGAATACAATGGGTGTTCATTATATGCAATTTTATTATGATGTTAAGATTACCATATAGCGAATCTAGTCATGTGATGAGAAGCTAATACTTTTGTAATGAGCTTAGTACCTATTATGTATCTTAAAAACGATATGTCTTCTAAGGTGGAATAACGCATGTTCAAGATTAAAGGTGTTTTTGTTGCACCTCGCATTAGAATTCCAAGGAACCGTTTGTTTGGTTTAAAATTCTATGTGCATATTTAAAACATTTACATTTATTATCAAGATCCCTACAGATAGGCTAGCTTTCCATTGTCGATTGCAAGCTAGTTTTGTAAATTGTAAGGTAGGTAGTTTTGTAATAGTATTTTATACAATCGTGATATAATAGAGAGCTTTTCAGTCGAGTACCGTGTTTAGGCAACGAAGCTTGCTGAGTTGCCTAAGTCAGGTACGAGATTGAAAAGCTTGATTATATCACTATTGTATACAATACTTTTTCTACGAGCCATCAAAAATAATACTTTAAACTAGTAGAATCATACAAACAAACCAAACCAAAAGTATACACAGCTAAGATACGCAAGCAGCGCGATACCTTCATACTGGTACGCGCCCCGACCGCCGCGCCCGGCGCGTTGGTCAACGACACCTTCTCGTAACTCATGAGGCCCTGGTACTTGTGTAGCGCTAAATTAAATTTTTAGACAGTTGTTTTCTCGATTTTGGCCACCCTAGCCTATGGAGACTAACAAGCAACACTAAGTGGTTTTCGTAGTCTATGGATGTTGCTATTTTAAGGGTGTCACATGTGCGTTTCTGACTTATGAACCAATTGTTTCTACTATACAACCTAAAATAATAAATTAATTTGAGCTTGGGTTTTGTTTCGTCCTGTTGATCGCGGAGAGCTGTGATTGGTCAATTTCATTATAGTTGACTAAACTGTATCGTAATGAATATTATAGTTGAGTTGGGAGCCCATACATTAAATATACCCAATTGAAGTTTGGTATGAGAAATCTTAATTCAAGTATTATAGTCGACGAGTAGGAATAGTACATTACTACAAAGGCCGGGACGAAAGGGGTTGCCGGCCGAAGACATATAGACGGCCGAGCGAAGCGAGGCCGGATAGGTCTGAGCGCGGGCAACCCCATTTCCCGCCGAGGTATGTATAGTGCTTTTCTCAAACATGCAATGAAATAAATAAAATAAAAAATCCACGAAACCCAAGTTTTATTTATAGAAAAAACTAAAAGTAAACTACACCCAAAATATAACCAACACGTACCTATATCATTATCACGCGTATGTTTTACACGAGTCGTGTATTTTTACTACCCGTATTTTTTCATGTATCTTTGATTTTTTCGCCTTGTATCCGTCTGACTGTCGTTTTCGTCACATAAGTTTACATAGTCTTTCATGTTGATATCATGTTTCACATACATCGTTGCTTTATGCATGGAGTAAATAAGTATAATTTCCACAGTGTTGACGAATTTGCAGTTACATTCATTTAAAATATGCCACAAAACTGTTTCTAATAAACTGTAAGCCATTTTTCTTAGTTTCTCAAATAATAAAATTGCCATAAGCAACCATATACATACTTCATCTTTGACTTGGCGGCAAAGGCAGCAAGTTATTTAAAATCAATTCTGCTTACGCTGCCAATTCTAACACCTACGATTACAATTAATATTAATTTCATTATTTCGTCGGAACTCATATTAAAGTAAAAAAATCAACAACGCATCATAAATCCAATAAAACAGAATGAAAATTTTTCAACTTTACCTCCATAACAATTTAAAAAAAAAATAACTACGCGTGTTTGAGTAGACCTTTTTACCGCTAACGTTTAGATGAAATATTTTAAATGTTTTTATTTGTGTAGTTAAATTTATAATTTAAAATTATAGAATTTGATTAATAATGTATTATTTATTAAGTTCATGTTGATTTTATACAAATAAAACTGCAAATTATAGCAAACATTGTTTTTTGTTTTTTTTTTTTTATAGGCGTAGTGGCAGTGTCATTACGAACCATAAAGCAAATACAGCCTCTATTTTTTTTAATGGATGAATGCCACGATGCTGTGTCACAAATATCTGTGAAATGAAAATTAAAAAAGAGGACTTTGCCGGCCTAGGCCTGCAAGATTTGTATGAAATTCCATTAACGACCTTTTGTCCTAGCCGCACCTGAAACGTCATACTTCGCAGCCTATTATAAGGAACATAACATCAATATTTCATTGCATGTTTGAGAAAAATAGTTTTATGTGTTGGCAATACCCACTTATGTTTGTACAGCCAAGTGTAAAAATATGGGTGCACAAATCAGCTCAAAAATATGTCCCATATTAGCTCTTATGTCAGCGAATTAAGAATTATGGGACATACTTTTAAGTTGTCTACACCCATATGTTTACATTTGACTTTACGAAAATAACATAGGTCAAATAACTAGTTATGTCATTTCCTTTATGGGGTGTCCGTGGCATTTTGCCTCAGCGGCCGTAAATCGACAAAAACACCGTACCTATATTTATTTGTGCGTTTATTTATTTCCTTTATCTTACTAATCAGTACAAAGTCGTTAGGTAGATAATGTTTTTGTTTTTGCCCAAATCGTTTTGTTTACGTGTCAACGCTCGCTTTATCTCTCGGATAAGGGTCGTCATGTTGTCCCCATATACGTACAGGTATGGTTTGGCCACGTGATAGGTTCTCACTCTTCCTTTCCGTTCTTTACATAGGCTGTTATCATAACATAATTTACTCGTATGTATTATAATGTTGCTTAGATTTGACGTAAAAAACGTGGTACCATTTGTATTTACATATATATGTAGCTAAAGTCATACGATACTATTAAGTGTCAGTTGCACCATCCGCACTTGACAGACTGATCAATGTTACCCGGCGCGCCGCGGCGGTTTACTATGAAACTTTCCATACAATAAAATGTAGCGAACTCTTTAAAGATGACAAACATTTTGGTGCAACCGAGCCTAAATGTTAGCACGGAACGGCGGATTCGAACGGAATTTCGCGCGTATCTCGCCCAGTAAGAGTTGGTGAAAGCCTAAAAGCACGGAAACCAGTTCATGCACTGTTTGTACAGTTTATCGACTAACGCGTGATCCGTCACATGACATGAGTGACCGCGGCTATCATTCAGTCATATGACTTGTTATCGGCGATGACAAATAGCTGCTATTAACATAAATTCTCAAGTAACCTGATAAGTGACGGCTCATTATGCCACAGGTTTATTGTGAGTCACTGTCTTGTGATAGACCGCTAGGTCTGCAAGTCACGCTATGGGGGGTCGAGTACCGCTAGTTTCGAGCCTTGATTGCAGCCTTTAAATTGCCGGTCGTTTGAACGAATGCATTGTTTCTCGCCGTCTTAATGCGAATGACCTTAAAGGATATCCTTTTTTGTACATATCTCTCTAAATGACTATTTGGCAGGAGGTTATGAAATAGCAATACATCCATATACCTAGTGGTTCAAAGCTATTAAGTCTTAATTGAATTTAAGCTGTTATGAGACATACTATAATATTGAATGTTGTGGTATGAAGTAAAAACACTTTTTATAAATGAAAATGATGTATTTTCATTAAGGTGGATGTCTAGGGATGGGATGCCGATTATCAGCCAAAAGATGGCGTCACTGTGCACGAATTGTGGATTTTCACTATTTCTCCCAAAATACAAAGTTTCATAAGATGTGTTGATATGTGCGAAAACTATAAAAAATACTACATCCAAATCGAGACATGTTCAACTCAACATTGTCTCATTTCGTTATTACCGGAATCCAACTGCAAAATATTGCAATTTCTTGCATTCACGCACACTTACGTACTTAAAGTCACCTTAAAGTCAGTGTCAAATGTCAGCAGATTCGTAATGTTACAGTAAAGTAACCTAGAGGGCGCAGCGGATGAAATGTTTATTGTTGAAAAAAGATTGGAAATTAAATAATAAATTCTTGTTTGAGCAACGATTAAGAATTACAAGGCATTCAGAAGCAACTAATGTTTTCGACCATCAACTGTCATGTGCTCGTGGCACACGTAGCCTCTATTTTGAAAAAAATCAGATCGTAGCTAAGATACATGGTTCAAACCCCGACAATGCCAATTTTTTTTTATTTTATAATTTTAGCATTCTCTTTTGAATTATTTTAAGCGTATGTTATTCTTCGAAACTAAACTTAGGTGAGTAAAACATTTTCAGTATTTTAATTATTTTTTAATAATATTATGGGAAGCTTTATAAATTTTATAATAAAAGTATTTTTATTTTCCGGTTTTCAAAGGATATAAATAATGATTAAAATAATTTAAAAAAAGTCATGCATGAGGCTAATTAGGATCGCAGAATAGGTACATAAGAAGTCAACTATCGACGAAGTATAGCTGGTCAAGCAGATCTTGTCAGTAGACAAAGGCGGCAAATTTGAAAAATGTAGGCGCGAAGGGATATCGTTCATAGAACATTTGGATTTCGTGCCTTTTTTTACTGACAAGATTTGCTTGACCAGGTATAAAATAAAAGTTTCCAAAATTTTCTTGAAATGATATACCTACATGAAATAATCAAATACAACACATTTACTTAAAATAACTTTTAAAATAAAGCATATAAAATTACCAAAAAGATGAAATAAAATAAATAAATAAATACAAAAAGAAATCTTCGTTCGTGGTTTGAACCCTGTCATGCTGTTCAACTTGTTAGACTTATACTCAATAGCTAAAAGCCACTAGACCATTTGACCATAGTAGACCCGGGCGAAAAATGCCTTCTTATTTAAGTAACCCATTGGTTTACTAACGAATGGGCCAAAATCGTTTCCCAAAGTATCACATCCCAAACTATGTTTCCCAAATTATCATTTCCCAAAAAAATGTTTGGCAAAACAACTTATCGCAAATTTTCAGTTAGCAATAGTCTTTTTTGGCAAGTTATTGTTTAGCAAATAATTACTTGGACAAGTTTCATTTTACCAAATATTATTTAGTCAAATGTATCATTAAGCATAACTTACATGTCCCAAAATATTGCATGGCATACAATTTACATACCAATAAAGTGGAGGCTGCAGAATTTTATTTGTCTAGTATTTAACTGGTCATTACATATACATAGTAAAATGTAACGTCAAAAAAAAACATTCTTACTGCCAAAAATATGTAGTAAATGATCACTAAAATTAAAACTCCATTTTAATGTAAAATGACAACCAAATTTGTTACATCTTGCTATTCTATTAAAGCAAATAACACCAAAGTAATCATTGTAACCCAAAAATAATAAATAACCACCAATATTCAAACCACATTTTAGTTTAAAATGTCATGCAATTTTTTTACATCTCGTTATTCTATTAAATTAATTAATCCACTTCGATGACCTTTTTTTAGTACATAGAATTTCGTTTCTGTAAGGACCGCAATTCTAACCTAACCTAACCCACTTTTCTGATATCGGTTCCGTTTTGTGAGGATCGCAGTTCAAACCTAACCCAACCCACCCAAATTACGTAGAATTTAACGTACCTATTATAACATAACAAAAAGTACTTTAAATAGAGATGCCTATTTGACAAATTTGCGAAGTGACAATTTTGACCAAACATCTTTTTGGAATATAATATTAGACAATAAAAAACGTTTGCTAAATAAGTTTTTGTCCTAATAACATTTGACAAAGCAAAATCATGCCAAATGATAATTTGACCAAATAAATTATATGCGAAGTGTAACTTTGCTAAAGGTTCCTTTGGGAAATGAAACTATTGCGATAAGTTTGTTGGGAAGTGAAATTTGGCGAAATGTATTTGGCCGAAACGAAAGTACACCAACCCATTACTGTCAAAAATATCAAGTTTGAATTGATTTGAAATATAATTTTTCATTGTCGAATTATTGACATCCAAACGTTGCGAGCATGTTGTACTTTAAACCATTTGGCAACGTCGCACGGCGAAATCTTCTGAAAATGTATGTCCTTTTATATTTTGATATTTATGGATATACTAGCTGTTGCCCGCGACTTCGTCCGCGTGGAATCTTATCTTCAACATTTTACATCTTTAGTACCAATAATTTTCATATCCAAGCAATGTTGAAATTATAAGTACTTTTCTTTTTTAGCAAGTTGTATGAAGTTTGAAGTCAAGTGGATTTTGATGTTGGTTGCTGAAATTACTTTTCTTGTGTTCTCATAATAGGTACCTATGCCCTTATACAAAGATTCAAGTTCCGCACTCACAAAATATCTGATCTCCATACAAACGTGCAACCCCTTTCTCACCACCTTGGGGCATGATTTTCAAAAATGCTTGAATTAGTTTCCATGTTTTTTTAATTTAAAACGTTTTTACAAAGTTTCAAATTCCTTGCTTAACATAAAATTAGCACCCGCAGACGAATTTTCATCCCCTTTTTAACCCTCTTAGGGGTTGAAATTCCAAAAACGTTACATAGTTCGAAACGCCTTTTTGATGGCGATGTTGTTACTATGGGATTTAGTCTAAATATCCTTATTGATATGTCAAAAAGTGACAATTAAGTAACACGTTGCAAAAACTATGTTTTACGAAAAAAAAGTAAAAATCCATGTTAACTGACAAGTTTACCAATAACATTTACTTTTTATGTACATACATATATATTCAAAAAATTTAAAAAATAGCGGCCAAGTGCGAGTCGGACTCGCGTTCCAAGGGTTCCGTATATTACACAATTTTTAACAATGTATTTTTTATTTTATTTATTTAGATATTTAATTCAGGGAACAAGGCCCATATTACAAATACCTTGCAGACTAACATACATATGTATTTTATAAACTTAAAACTAAACATTATTTATGCGAAACGTGAGTGAAATCTTTAAAAAATCCGTAGGAGTCGGATCAAAAACTGTAATTAAGTCCGACTCACGCTTGACTGTAGATTTCTAATAGGTTTTCCTGTCATCTATAGGTATAGACCTATTTTATGTATTTTTTCAAAATTTTAAACCTAGTAGTTTCGGAGATAAAGGGGGGGGGAATAGTCATTTTTTGCCTATTTTCTTGAATAACTTCTAAACTGTTTATTCGAAAATTATAAAAATATATATTTGAGATCCTTACAATAAGCTCTTTCATTTGATATGTAACATGATATAGTTTGAATTTTTTTATTTTTGAATTTTTTCATTTACCCCCCAAAAGTGGCCCCCATGTTTAAAATTCATTTGTTTACAAACTTACATATGTGTATCAGATTTCAACTTGATTGGTCCAGTAGTTCCGGAGAAAATCGGCTGTGACAGACGGACAGACAGACAGACGCACGAGTGATCCTATAAGGGTTCCGTTTTTTCCATTTGAGGTACGGAACCCTAAAAACAATAAAAAAAAATTGTTTTCGGCTAAATTGACCTAAACTCATACATACATTTTTTCCTTCTTTTGACCTCAGAAATAAAATCTTTCGCATTTCTTGAGGACACCTTGTATAATAAGTGTTATAAAATGAATATAACCTTTTTTACTAAGAATTTAATAAGGAACTATTTCTTTCATTGACACTTTTATCCTAAAATGTAATATGTAATATGTGTTTAGGTCAATTTCGCCAAAAAAAAATATTGTTTGGTTTTTTTTTAATTTTATGAATGAATTTGTACATAAAAATTAAATGCTATTGGTAAACTTGTCACTTAAAATGTTTTTTTTTTTCGTAAAACTTAGTTTTTGCAAAGTGTTACTTGTCACTTTTTGACATATCAATAAGGATATTTAGACTAAATCCCATAGTAGCAACATCGCCATCAAAAAGGCGTTTTGAACTATGTAACAATAGACTTGTTTTTTTTTTAATTGGTATTAACTCTGAAACTAGGCGAATTTCAAAAAGTTTATAGGACATTTTTGTCTCTAAATGTGATCAGGAATACGCTGTTAAAATTATTCGGTTTCCTCATGTTACACCGTGTATAATAAATGAATTTCGAACCCTAAGTAAAAACTATGTTATTTCGAATTTTGACAAGCTAATACATGAATTAGGTGCATCATATAAAAAAAATGAATATGACCTTTTTTATTAAGAATTTATTAAGGATTATTTCTTTCATTGACACTTTTTACCTAAAATGTATACTTTTCTCAAAACATGTAAAAAACTGTGAACCGGGACATATTTCATGCAAAAAGGGGGGGTTGCGTCAGTGGGAGGGGAAGGGACGCTAGTGTGCGTAAAGCACCATAATACCCTAAGGTATCATACTACATTCATAAAAGGCTGGCTATAATTAGTTTTTCAAAAAGCACAATT
Source organism: Cydia fagiglandana (assembly GCF_963556715.1). Classification (NCBI taxonomy): domain Eukaryota; kingdom Metazoa; phylum Arthropoda; class Insecta; order Lepidoptera; family Tortricidae; genus Cydia; species Cydia fagiglandana. The sequence continues at coordinate 11,535,871 of NC_085938.1, forward strand.
TGACCGAATATATGAAAGAGGGTCATTGTTGTTGTAAAAGGTGTGCAGGAAATGATACGTTTCTGCACTAGAGCAGTTTAGGTTCCAATTCCAAGTACGATTTTATTATTCTTTTTACAATAAGCAATTGAAATTTGGGTATAAATGGATTTGTTATACAATTTCCATTCTGATATTTGACTCCCCATTCCATAAATAACGATACTTTTGGCCAAATTGTTAATTGAAAATACCTACTCTCAAAAATACCTACTATAAAAATGTATTTAAAAAAACACATGCATTTTACTTTCCTCGTATGCGAAAAGAAAAGTAGAGTGTTTTAACTCGGGTGAAAGGCAGCATTTTTGAAAAAAACCAGGCAAGTGCGAGTCGGACTCGCGCACGAAGGGTTCCGTACCATAATGTAAAAAAAAAAACAAAAAAAAGCAAAAAGAAAACGGTCACCCATCCAAGTACTGACCCCTCCCGACGTTGCTTAACTTTGGTCAAAAATCACGTTTATTGTATGGGAGCCCCATTTAAATCTTTATTTTATTCTGTTTTTAGTATTTGTTGTTATAGCGGCAACAGAAATACAGCATCTGTGAAAATTTCAACTGTCTAGCTATCACGGTTCGTGAGATACAGCCTGGTGACAGACAGACGGACAGACGGACGGACAGCGAAGTCTTAGTAATAGGATCCCGTTTTACCCTTTGGGTACGGAACCCTAAAAATATCATCTACTAATGTTATTGTTATGCACAAGCAGAAGATATTATAGAATCTTGTTTATTTACAAGATGACATTTTTCTCCACATACCTATATATTTTTGAGAAAAATATAGCTAGGTATTTTAGTTTAAAAATCATTGTTACAATAAATATAGGCTTTTCCAGAGAACATTTATATTTCTACCGAAACGAAAGCAGAATTCACATGGGTTTTCGGTGGACGACCGTAACGCGAATTATTGTTTGGACTGACCTTTCTATAAATATATAAATGTATTTTATTGTGTAATAATCATAATAATTATTAAGTTATATTCAATCTGGGAATGAAATTATATCAGAAAGGAGATTCTTAAATGAGTAGGTATACTCGTAACATGCTTTGTGCATTAAATATACCTCCCTCTATTGAGTGAAAATAAAACAAAATACACAGGTAATCTGTGTTGCGGTTTTAAAGTGCCATCTGTTACACCTTTGACAAATTAAAAATGATTGCTTGTCAAATGAAGTCGCCATGTTAGAATTACACCGATACTATAAGCATCACTCACACAAACAAGCAATGAGGCAAAATTTTACCAATATTCAAAGGCTTTTTTCTTAATAATTTTAATCAAAATCTAGTATTTTTTTACGTTAAGCGAAGACAGAAATATATATACTACCCAAACATTACATATACAAGTGAAGAAACCCTATATAATAGGAGCTAGGGTGCCAAGAAAGTTGTATGAAAATCGAGCAAGGAGAACCACCTTAAAACAAATTAAATTAATACAGAGCGTTGTTAACTAGGTATGGGTTGAGAAAAGAAGAGAGTGAGTGAACCGGTGAATGGAAAAAGTAATAGAAACATTCGGTCAATTAAGGTTGCGTTCAGAAACATAATCCGGGGGGATGGTTTTACCATTATACAGTTTTTCTTAAATTTATGTAGCCCTGGACTAATGCTAATGCAGAATTACAGATAAACAAAGTAAAGAATGCTTTTGGAAAAATAATAAAAGGTTAGTTACAGTAGCATTTACCTGGTTGGTTATAGTTAGTTACATTTACCTTATAAGTACATGAGATCAAATTTCACATAGAGATCCGATTTTTAATTATTAGATATTCATTTTAAAAATAACATTTGTTAAAGTTTTAAGCATAACTACATTTGACTAACAAAATTAAACTTTGAAGACTTATTTTCTTAAACATTAAAAGCTAGGTACATTTTTTAAAATGCAAATTACAAAGTTTCAAATAATTAACACGTACATTTAAATTTAACAGAATGATAGATATTATTATCAAGTTATCATGAACATGCATAGATTTACATTTCAATAGGTAAGACACTAATTTTGTTTATGGCCCTACTTGTAATGTTACCATTAGGCAGCTTCAAGTCTACCACCCTTGCTTTTTTGTCAGCGCCATAATGAATCTTGGTGATTCTGCCTACTGGCCACTGCAATGGACTGCATCTAGAATCTCTAAGAAGCACTAAGTTATCTAATACAACGTTAGGTTGTGAGTTATGCCATTTAGGCCTGTTATTCAATAGACTTAAATATTGTTTGTGCCAAGCCTTCCAGAAATGTTGATGTATTTGTGTGCAACGGCGCCACAAACGTAACCTATTTTGAGGTATAGATGTTATGTCAGGCTCAGGAATGGCATTTATTGGCCTTTGAATTAAAAAGTGACCCGGGGTCAGGTATGTGAAGTCTGTGGGATCTCTAGACATTTGCGTTATTGGTCTTGAGTTAAGAATCCCTTCTGTGGTCACTATGATATTATTAAATTCTTCATAAGTAAATAAACTGTTACCTATGACCCGCTTAAAATGTTTTTTTGAGCATTTCACGGCTGCCTCCCAGAGGCCTCCAAATGTAGGTGAATAGCTAGGAATATATTTAAAGTCAATATTTTTTGATACTGCATAGTCTATGACAGAATCTTGATGTTCTTTAGAGCTTAAATTTGAAAGTTCTTTAAGAGAATTGTCTGCTCCAATAAATGTTTTGGCATTGTCACAAAAGATTTTTGAGGGATATCCACGCCTTGCTGAAAATCTTTTTAATGCAGCAATGAATGCTGGGGTGGTCATGTCTGAGACTAATTCTAGGTGGATGGCTTTTGTGGCAAAGCACACGAAAACACAGACATAAGCCTTTGTGACAATGCTTCTTCTTATTGAAGATTGTTTAATGCTAAAAGGACCACAATAATCTATACCAATAACATCAAATACTTTTGCTTCATTTACTCTGTTGAAGGGCAATGACCCCATAAGCTGAGAAGCAGCTTGAGCTTTAAATCTATAGCAAGTGACACATTTTCCTATTATTTTAGAGACTTCTTTATTGCAGTTAATAATCCAGTATGTCTGAGCTAGACTGCTCATTGTATCTTTTAAACCACCATGTAATAAGGACTTGTGCTCATATTGGATTATTAAACTGGTCACAAAACATTTTTTGGGCAAAATCATTGGATGCTTTTGTGCATATGGGATATTTGCATTTTGCAATCTTCCTGTCACTCTTAGTACATTGTTCGCATCTAAAAATGGAACTAAGCTTTTTAAATTACTCTTAATTGGTAACTTGTTCTTTATACATTGTATTTCTTGTTTAAAATACTCATGTTGCAAGAGTGATACAATTTTGTATTTAGATTGTTGGATTTCACTTACAGAGAGATTGCCATTATCTTTATTATTAGAATTTTTACAATTATTATAGAATCTCAAAATCCAAGCAACTACTCTTTGCAACTTTATCCATGATGAGTATTTTTTAAATAGTTCTGGCTCATTTGGTGTAGCAATCAAACAGGCCAGATGGCTGCTGACAGTCTCATTGATGTTTTCTGAGCTGTTTGTGACTGTGAATGGCTGGGGATGGTAGTTAGAGTCCAGAAAGTCACTTGGGCCATGCCACCACAAGTCATTTTTTGCGAGGTCAAGAGGACTGCACCCTCTAGATAAGGTATCAGCCGGGTTGGTTGCTCCACCAATATGGCTCCAAATACAATTACTAGTTAAATTATGTATTATCTGTACTCTATTTTTGACATAAACAGGTAATTCTTTTTTTGACTTTATCCAGCATAAAGTTACTTTTGAGTCAGATAGTAAGTATATATCAGTTATTTGTATATTGGTCAAAATTTGTTTTATCTTGTCAAATAACTTTGCAAGCAACACCGCTGCGTTCAATTCTAATTTTGGAATTGTGAGTTCATTTTTGATCGGGGCTATTTTTGATTTGCTGCATAGCAGGTTCATGGTAGCCTTTCCATTTTGAAAAGTTCTTACATATATGCATGCCCCATAAGATTTGGCCGAGGCATCACAAAACCCTATGATTTCTACTTGATCCTTGGTAGGCATTACTAGCCTTTTTATTTGTATAGTTGGCTTCTCCAATATTTCTTTGTGAAATTTAATCCATTTGCTTAAGAATTCCTCTGGTATTGGAGAAGTCCAGTCCAAATTTTGCCTCCAAAGATCCTGTAGAAATTGTTTTGCCCTAACTACTATAGGCCCTGCCAGCCCTAAGGGATCAAAAAAGGACCCAATGAAACTAAGGATTGAGCGCTTGTCCCAATGTTGTATGTCTTTGTTGGGATAGTTAATTTTGAAAACATCTTGATTGGGATTGAATACCATGCCTAAGGCTTTGAGATCAGTTTTCATTGAGAGCTGGTGATCATCAGCATAGCAAGATTCAGGAGAGATATCAGTTAGCAGTTCGGGATCATTGGCTGCCCATTTGTGCAGATTGAAATCTGCATGAGACAGCAAGTTAGTAAATTGGTCTCTTACCTCCAATGCATCCTTGATGGAGTCTGCTCCGAAGAGTGCATCATCCACATACATTGCAGTGCGGACCACCTCTGCTGCTTTAGGAAGCTCTGCCTCATACCTTGTCGCCAGCTCCTCTAGACATCTTGTCGCCAGGAAACTCGAACTTTTTTGCCCGTAGGTCACGGTCTGTAATTGAATGATAATTAGTTCATTGTTGTTATTGCGCCATAAGATATTTTGCAAGTGATGAAACTTGGGGTCTATTCTTATGGCTCTGTACATATTTTGGATGTCAGCCATCATTACATATTTGTGAACTCTGAATGATATCAATATATCAAACAGGTCTTTTTGAACTTTAGGGCCATTTAGTAACATGTCGTTAAGACTGTTGTGTTCTTTGCCTGCCCTAGTATTTCCATTGAAAACTACTCTAACTTTATTTGTTTTTCTGTCCTCTCTGATGACAGGTAAATGTTGCATGAAATACAATTGTTGCTTATTAGAGTTAGTTAGGGGCAGCACCTTAGCATGACCAAGCTCTATATATTTATTTATAAATTCTTTGTACCTTTCGTGCAAAATTTGGTCCTTTTTGAATCGTTTTTCTATGCAATTAAGGGTTTTGAATGCAATTGGAAAGGTATTGCCTAGATTAAGTTGATCCATGGGCTGAGCAAGGGGAAGAGACACCTGAAACTTGTTATCAATTAATTGTACCGAGCGTTGAAACTCGGCTTCACAGGAGTCCTGCTTTGCTGTAACCTCCGATTTCATTTCAGGAACAATTTCTGTTTCCCAAAACTTTGTTAGGAGGTGCTCAATATTATTATTGGCCTCATGGGTGGCCACATGCAATGAAACATGATGGCAGGTTGTTGCTCTATTATAACATGGAGTATCGCCAGATATGACTGTACCAAATTCTGTACCGATGAGGTAAAGTTCAGTATTTGAGATTTTGGTTTTGCTGGGCAATAATATTTTGCAAAATATGCTGGCAGAAAACAAGAATGAAATATCACCTGGAATTGACCATTCATTGTCTGCTAGTACAACAGAATTTGGTATAGTGAATTTACTTGCATCTATTTTGTTTTCTGGCAATTGTGTTGTGATTTTGTCCACCAGTGAACATGTTACTTGCAAACTGTAATTTGAATGCAGCGACTCAAATTTGGCATTTACAGCTTTTGATGTTTGATTAGATTGACACTGTAGAGCTGAAATGTTGAGGTTTTTACTTATTGGCTGCAAATTCAATGCTTTGGCAAGACTATTTGTCATGAAAGAAACTTGGCTGCCACAATCAATCAAACCTCTAGCTGTAATATAGGATTTACCGTCTGGCCCTAATACTTTGACCTTAACGGTGGGCAATAGATCAGTAACAACAGCATTTGTTGAGTTAACATGGCAACTGGTAACTTTTGGCTCAGGTTCATTATGCAACAATGTGTTGTGAGCTTTACTTTGACATGTGGAGCATTTGAAATGAAATTTACATTTATTTTTGTGCATACCTAAACATATTTTACATAATTTGTGTTTGGCAGCAAGCTCCTGTCTTTCATTGGGTGATTGTGCTGCAAATATTGGGCAACAAAACAGTTTATGTGATGTTGCTTTGCAACATAAGCATGAAGGTACTGATATATTGGCCACATTACACACTTTAGCACTTTTAGTTTGATATGTATGCGACTTACCTTCGCTTTGTTGGCTATCTTCAAAGCTGCTGGCTCTCCTCTCCAGAAATGACAAGAAGTCTTCGAGATTTGGCATCTTGTCACTGTCCCTTTCTTGATGATAGGCTCTGCATGAAAACTGATCCACCTTTTTTAAGATAATAGTTAGTACAATTAAGTCCCATTGCTCTATTGGCTGACCCAGTGCCTTAAGGGCTCCTAGATGTTGACGAGTATTGGCTACCACGTCTCGCAGGTTGCTTGCAGTACCTTTTACAATGGGTGTGCTATCTATTATAGCCTGGATATGATTGTTTATTACCAGAAATTTATTGTCATACCGCAATTTAATTAGCTCTCTGGCTTTAACATATGATTCGCAGGTTAATGGAAGACCTTCAATTAACGCTAATGCTTCACCTTTCAGGTATTTTTTCAAGTAGTATAGTTTTTGCACTTGTTTTAACTTGTCACTGGAGTCTATTATCGCGTCGAAGAGCTCGATGAACGCGACGTATTTTGTGTAATCCTTCCCGTCGTACGTGGGGATGTCGATCTCCGGCAACCGCACTCCACCATGATGACTGGTTACGTCCGTATCTTCTACTTTTGCTTTCGACGATGCCGACGACGTATTGGTTGTGGGCGCTTTTGAGGTTATCTTCCGTAATTGTGAGATGACTTTTATGGTTCTCTCCTCGTGTTCATCGTGGTCTTCAAAGTCTTCAGATGAATCCTTTTCTGTTAATATGGCTAGCTCCAGAGTTAAGTCATTGTATTTTTTGAAGTTTGCTTCAGTTTGTTCTAATCTGATTATTGCTGATTCTTGATCCAAAGGATTGTCCGGTTCGTTTAAAAGTTTCTCTATTTTAGTTGTAAATCCTTTACACCACGCGATTTGCGCATTTAGTTTCTTTATTTCTTTGCTTCTCATTTTGATGTTCAATGTTTTGTAAACGAAGTTGAAGAATGAAGTCTAATGTCAATTATGACATTGACAGCGGATGTCAGATTCGAATGACGTTTCACGAAGTTTGAGTGATCGGTCCGAACTTGGCTCCAAAATTGTCATTCCGTTCCTTTTCGGTTTGTCCTTGAATTCATCAAAATGGCTAACGATGGAAGTTGAATTCCGAGAAATGGGCTTGGTCGCGTCGAAACTTGATTTTGCTCAAACTGATGCTGCGGCTTCGAAATATCACTGAAAGCCTTCTCGTTTGCTTGAGGCGCGACTTGGCGATAATATTTCGGTGATATCTTCGCTCGAGGAGAGTTTTTAAGTCCGACCGGCACTTCACACGCGGGGACAACTTTCTTGAAATATCGTAACTTTAAATCGAACTTCACTTGTTTCGGCACCATTTATGTTGTGGTATGAAGTAAAAACACTTTTTATAAATGAAAATGATGTATTTTCATTAAAACAAATTAAATTAATACAGAGCGTTGTTAACTAGGTATGGGTTGAGAAAAGAAGAGAGTGAGTGAACCGGTGAATGGAAAAAGTAATAGAAACATTCGGTCAATTAAGGTTGCGTTCAGAAACATTGAATAATTTCTTTAGAATATAGCACTGGGGTAAATAATGTAGCTACACATTATTTATGTAATAATTCCAAACAAACAAACATATTAATCAGTGTATGTCAGGGCTGAAGTCTGATAATTGCGCTATAATAGACGTTACGTAAATATTACATTATTATTATCTAGTCCTAACTCGAGAGTCACCTTTGATAAATTCGTGTAGGCCAAAATTTGGCTTTTATGGCTACTGTTGCTGTCACGGTCCATCCAAAACCATCCAACCATCCGCGGATGGGATTGAAAGGGTCGCCGGTCGTCTTTGATGCGCGCCAAAAACCGGATCGGATCGGGCTACGGCTATATTGGTTGCGAAGATAGACAGCCTCTATTGCGAACCGGCGCGGCTTGGGACGTGGTTTTCACTATTGTAGGGCCAACACCAACGTGCTTGCAGAGTCGTAAATGATTAAGCTGGCTGTCACGCTCGTACTCGCGATCTCAAGCGATGCTTGTTGCAGCTTTCTCTCTTTGATTCTATTGTTCTACCGGCACGTTGGTTCTCGCACAATAGCCGTTTATTTCGATCTCTAAAGAGTATAGACCGACCGCTTAAATGAGTCCTCGTCTGCGCGGTACGGGGGCGACGGGGTAGGACGACTAAGGGCGGCAGGGAAGGTGTGGGCGGCAGGTTTAACCTTTTGAACGCCAAACGGCGCATCCATTTGCCGTACCACTGACGCCACGGGGGTAAAATTTAGTTTTGTGAATAAATAATGCCAACCTAAAAGTGGGGTGTTTTTTAGTAGATTTTCAACAAAAAACGATCGACGTCAAATGCCGTTTTCCGCGTCGTTGTCACGATTTTGCGTTGACGTCAATTGCCGTCAGTGGCGTTCAAAAGGTTAAGCGGTCGGTCTATAGTTGTCTATATCGAAGCATGTTGTTACAGGTATACAGCAGTAGCTCGACCAGCGGGACGAGCGACAGCCTGGCGAGTAGTTGCGCGGCTTTGAAGAAGAACAAGCTGGGGTTGGCACTGCTCATCAGTGTCCCTGATGCTGCTGAGAAGTGAGTATGAAAAACAAGTTGCAGTGGTTTGTTCATTTAAACACAGTTTATTTAAGGGAAGTAATTATATTTTTAGGTCGATCATTTTTAAATCCACTGGTATTATTGAATAGTACGTACAGTCGACGTCAAAGATATGCTTACACTTTTGCACCTTACTCCTTCGAGTCCTTCGTAATAAGGCGAAAAATGTAAAAATATCTTTGGCGTCGACTGCAGCACATAAACCGTTGATCAGTACGAGTATATCAAATGAAATAGTGACGGCATCACAAATACTCTGAACTACTCGTATGCCAAAGCGAAAACCTAACGGAATACCTCATTAACCTCAAAACGTCTGAATTAAATGTTTTGTGTTCGCATCCCGTTCTTTTTTTTCGTTTATATTTTCATACTCAATCGACCGTGATGTCTCACATGCGTGCGTTCCATGCGTCGCACTAGGCCCCTACCATAACCCTAACCGCAGCACCCCCTTGCAGAGACTTCATCCGGCGATGCGTGGAGATGTCCCCCCAACTGCAGAGCATGGTGTGTCGGCTACGGCTGGCCACTATGACGGCTGGCGCCGGCGGCAAGTTCGTCGCCACGTTGCATCAGGCCGCACATGACGCGGCTGGATGGTAACTACAAACCCTAGTCGTAGCGCCCCCTTGCAGACACTCCGGCGATGGAGTCCCCCCAACTGCAGAGCATGGTGTGTCGGCTACGCCTGGCCACTATGACGGCCGGCGCCGGCGGCAAGTTCGTCGCCACGTTGCATCAGGCCGCACATGACGCGGCTGGATGGTAACTACAAACCCTAGTCGTAGCGCCCCCTTGCAGACACTCCGGCGATGGAAGTCCCCCCAACTGCAGAGCATGGTGTGTCGGCTACGCCTGGCCACTATGACGGCCGGCGCCGGCGGCAAGTTCGTCGCCACGTTGCATCAGGCCGCACATGACGCGGCTGGATGGTAACTACAAACCCTAGTCGTAGCGACCCTTGCAGACACTCCGGCGATGGAGTCCCCCCAACTGCAGAGCATGGTGTGTCGGCTACGCCTAGCCACTAGGACGGCCGGCGCTGGCGGCAAGTTCGTCGCTACGTTGCATCAGGCCGCACATGACGCGGCTGGATGGTAACTACAAACCCCAGCCGTAGCGCCCCCTTGCAGAGAGTCCTGCGACGGAGGTCCCCCCAACTGCAGGACATGGTGTGTCGGCTACGCCTGGCCACTATGACGGCCGGCGCTGGCGGCAAGTTCGTCGCCACGTTGCATCAGGCCGCACATGACGCGGCTGGATGGTAACTACAAACCCCAGCCGTAGCGCCCCCTTGCAGAGAGTCCTGCGACGGAGGTCCCCCCAACTGCAGGACATGGTGTGTCGGCTACGCCTGGCCACTATGACGGCCGGCGCTGGCGGCAAGTTCGTCGCCACGTTGCATCAGGCCGCACATGACGCGGCTGGATGGTAACTACAAACCCCAGCCGTAGCGCCCCCTTGCAGAGAGTCCTGCGACGGAGGTCCCCCCGACTGCAGAGCATGGTGTGTCGGCTACGCCTGGCCGCTATGACGGCCGGTGCTGGCGGCAAGTTCGTCGCCACGTTGCATCAGGCCGCACATGACGCGGCTGGATGGTAACTACAAACCCCAGCCGTAGCGCCCCCTTGCAGAGAGCCCTGCGACGGAGGTCCCCCCAACTGCAGAGCATGGTGTGTCGGCTACGGCTGGCCACTATGACTGCCGGCGCCGGCGGCAAGTTTGTCGCCACGTTGCATCAGGCCGCACATGACGCGGCTGGATGGTAACTACAAACCCCAGCCGTAGCGCCCCCTTGCAGAGAGCCCTGCGACGGAGGTCCCCCCAACTGCAGAGCATGGTGTGTCGGCTACGGCTGGCCACTATGACTGCCGGCGCCGGCGGCAAGTTTGTCGCCACGTTGCATCAGGCCGCACATGACGCGGCTGGATGGTAACTACAACTAGTTAAGCCTAGCCGTAGCGCCCCCTTGCAGACACTCCGGCGATGGAAGTCCCCCCAACTACAGAGCATGGTGTGTGGGCTACGCCTGGCCACTATATGGCTATTGATATTTAGAAAAATACTTACTATATTAATCAACATTAAGATCCGCTCTTTTATTTTGCATTTCAAATTTTACGCATACATAAATAGTGGAGCAATTAACATCTGTTATTATCCAAAGAATGTGTGGACATTGTGATTGTGTATATGCGTATACAGGTTGATGATGATGATGTTTGCAGGCTATCACAACTGCTGTCCGGGCCACGACTCCAACCAGCGTGGCTCCGCCTCGTATCCAGCGAGCCTCCGCGCTCGCACAAGCTCGCCGACTCGTTGCTCGCGGACTTGTGCGCGGTGCTAGCTCGCGCCGACACCAAGGACACCAACTTGTGAGTACTGTTTTAACTGTCCCGTGAGCCTCCGCGCTCGCACAAGTTCGCCGACTCGTTGAGATAAGATAAAGATAAAGATAAAAAATAGTTTATTCAAGTAGGCATATTACAATGCGCTTATGAACGTCAAATAAACCTTTACCGGCTCCAACCGTACACCTCTGCCCCGAGAAGATTTAAATCCCCCCTCAATTGGAGGAGGGTATCCCAATATGGGACCGGCAACAAACTCGGCGGGACACATCTTTTCAAAACATTATTACATCTTATAATTAACATGCATTACGAGTAATTAATACAATTTAAATTACTATAGAATTCATGCAATTATACTCAGTGAGTACATAACTTTATAGAATTTGATATAAAAAATAAACATATATGCACATGAAATCACAAATACGTAGCTCTTTCAGAAAACAAATCAAATCTTACAAAAGGAAAAGAAAATAAAATCAATAAAATAAATGAGAATACATATTATATGAATCTAACTGATTGTTATGAGATGCTTTCATACAATTTGATGTGCTTTCTTACCTGAGCTGAGTCACCTTTAACTCTACACATAATACAATGTTTTTAATTGCTACTTGTCGTTATTACAGTTTCTGGTTTGGACCATGCATGTTTGTCTGTCAAGTAGTCCTCGACTCTGTAATAAGCCTTCAACATCAATGACTTTTTTAAGTAATTCTTAAGAGCTGGAAAGGGTAATCTTAAAGCATCCTCAGGTAACTTGTTATAAAAATGAATGCATTGCCCAACGAATGACTTCTGTACTTTACGAACACGAAACTTTCTGATAGCAAGCTTATTTTTATTTCTAGTATTATAGTTATGGACATCAGAATTCTTAGTGAAGGAGTCTAGATTCTTAACAACATAAATAATACTATCATATATGTATTGGGAAGCTACAGTTAAAATATTAATTTCTTTAAAAAGTTCTCTTAATGATTCACGCACCCTTAAATTATATATAGAACGAATGGCTCTCTTTTGTAAGACAAATATAGTCTGTATGTCAGCTGCTTTGCCCCAAACCAGAATACCATATGACATTACACTATGAAAATAACTATAATAAACAAGGCGAGCTGTCTCAACATTAGTCAATTGTCTAATTCTCCTCACAGCGTAAGCGGCCGAACTTAATTTGTTTGCTAGTGTTCTTATATGAGGACTCCATTGTAGATTTTTGTCCAATGTTAAACCAAGAAACAGTGCTTTATCTACCATCTCTAAGCATTCATTATTCAAAAGTATCTTAGTATCGACTGGTTTAACATTCGGCAAAGAAAATCGAATGCATTTAGTTTTCTTAGCATTAAGAAGCAAATTGTTCATAGTAAACCAGTTTAGTACATTAACGAGTGTGCTGTTAATTACACTGTAATCGGTAGATTTACGATCAACCTTAAAAAGTAATGATGTGTCATCAGCAAAAAGAACAATTTCACAAAGATTTTCTACTACACATGGCAAATCATTTATATAAACCAAAAACAGGAATGGACCCAAAATAGAACCTTGTGGCACTCCTAATTGGACTACAGTACCGCTAGACCGGGTTTTGTTTACAACAACTGTTTGTGTTCTGTTGCTAAGGTAAGAAGACATAAAGTTTAGGGCATTTACTGACAGACCATAGTGTTCTAATTTCAAAATGAGCGTTCCATGATCCACACAATCAAATGCTTTAGAAAGATCACAAAATATGCCAATTGCATCACAAGAATTTTCCCAAATATCATAAATATGTTTAATAAGTACCGAAGCAGCATCGGTCGTGGAACGGCCCCTTGTGAAACCAAACTGATTGCTTGTGAGTAAAGTATGTCTGTTGAAGTGACCCAGTAGATCATTTAACATTAACTTTTCAAAAACTTTACTTAGTACAGGAAGTATTGATATTGGACGGTAATTAGCCATATCACTCGAATCACCCGATTTAAAAAGAGGTATGACTTTGCTATATTTCATAAGATCTGGAAAGACTCCTTGTGAAATTGAAATATTATAAATTACGGCTAAGTAAGGCGCTATTACGTCCAAGACATGACTAATGACTCTAACGGATGTTCCCCATAAGTCTTCCGTTTTCTTTAAATTGAGTGACTTGAATGTTTTAACAATAATTGCTGAATCTACTAGACTAAACTCAAAGTTAATATTACATTTCTTAACATTAGCACAAAGTAAGGAATGAGCTCGAGACGAAGATGAATGTAGACATTTCGTGGTATTAATAGCTATTTTAGAAAAATAATCTTCGAATGCCGAGGCAACATCGTTGTTTGACATGGTCTGTTGTTTATCCGAGACAATGTTGACTTGACAATCGCGTGATTTACATTTACCAGCTTCCTTATTTATAATATTCCATGTTGTCTTCACTTTGTTGTCCGACACTTTCAGTTTAGAACTTGTATAGTTTCCTTTGGCTGTTAAACACACTCTCTTGAAGATTTTTGAGTAGTTGCTCGCGGACTTGTGCGCGGTGCTAGCTCGCGCCGACACCAAGGACACCAACTTGTGAGTATTGTTTAACTCGTGTCCTACGCTACGTATACATTTCAAAGCATTGATCGAAAGTACCGCCCTGCAAAACGCCTCGTATCGTACCGTATAAATTAGTTTAATGAGAACCATAACATTTACTCCGATTTGACTCTCACACACTTTTGCTTTATATTCGGTACGTTAATTATTCATATGATTAGTAACGCGGAAAACACCGTGGCACCTAGCACAGTAAAATTAACGGATTTGCTGTTACGAAAGTTTGTCAACTATTAAAAAGAAGGACACAAACAAAGGAATCGTCCCGGGAGTCTCTATAATAGTTTGAACAGCCGCCAATATTTGGTCTCTCAATCTCTAAATGAATAGACATCTCACCTCGGAAATTTTAACTATAAAATCTTTTACAATTTAATGCGCATCAGTATTTCAGTTTGCGTAGGTCAGTGTTTTAGTTATATTCACGTCATACAGTATCTTGTTTATCACTGGATACTCTATAATCAATTAATGAGTGCTCTATAATCAATGAATTATATTTCATGACGCTAATTTCCGCACTTTAATGTTGTCATTACAAAACTTTCTCTTCTAATATCTTCTTGGTCTTTTAATATCTAAATTAATAGACATATCACCGCGAAAATTCAAATATAAATAATATCTTAACAATTGAATGTCCAGAGATTGTTATATTCACGTGATACAATAACTTGTTTGGCATTAGATACTATATAAACTATTAATGAGTGCATATAATAATACACGGTGGCTAGAAAATAACTGCATTTCCGTTGCCAGGGAGGTTTTGGGATTATACTGAGCAAGTTTTACTATGGGACCAACTCCGACATTACGAAAAAAAGAATTACCTTCCCATAGAAAAGACCAGCCAAAACGTATGAAACAGCCAAATCGTTTTTCGTGATTTAGCGACCCTGTTACACTAATTTACCTAAATTAAATGGTATCATAACGATTAGTGTTTTATTTGCTGTTGGCTGTCTGCGTCTTATTACTGTGTACATTACACAAGTAGGAAAGTACAATTAGTAATTAAATTGTACAAATACTATTTGTCGGATGCTTACGCTAATTTATAGCTGTTTTGAAAGGGGATCAAGTTAATATTCTATTATTTTACCATTTATACTCTTCGCACACATTTCGTCCCTGACATTACAACAATAATTTAGCAGCCCTGTAATTTTTAGCGGCTAATCTAGACATTGACGTACTAATGGGTGCTCGCAGTTAAAATTAAATTTATGACCGTACTCGAAATACTGGCCAGAAATCTTGCCATTCCAATATACACTCTGTTACCATAACGCAAGGTTCTTGCTAGTCCCCAGTCGTGTAACTTATTGTTGTTTAATTTGCCAAAGATTATGATCACATGATTTTTCAAGAACTCCCAGTGGATCTGGATGTCGTCGACCAGACATTTATCTTATCTAGCGTGTATAAAAGTGTAGGCCGTTAATTCCCCGTTAATATATAAAGAGCTTTACAAATAGACCGTCACCTGGAGTGGATCCAAGTTCTATGCAGCTCCGGTTGATGACTTAGAAAAATCGTGGATCATTTACCTTAAACTCCGCATTGTGAGACGGTTACATAAACTCGCGCCCCGCATAGGCTCTTTTATACTTGTAAAAAATTACGATGCCGATGCACTACTGCATTCCACCCACTACGGTACGGTACTTATAAGGAATATATACCCTCATCTGTTATTTATTTGTGACAAGAAATCATCATCATCATCATCTCAGCCATAAGACGTCCACTGCGAACATAGGCCTCCCCCTTTTTTGGGGGGGTGAATGCCATAATCGCCATGCTTGGCAGGCGGGTTGGCGATCGCAGTCGAGTACACCGAATTTGAGGGACGCTGCTGCCCGTCCACCGGTGATCTTGGACGTGGTTTAAGGACATACCCGGGTCCTGGACGTAGTTTAAGGACATACCCGGGTCCATAAGAAATAAATGATAAATAATATTCACATTGACATATTGCAAATAGATTGCCTAATTAAATTGCCCACGGACAGTTTTTTTTTTGTTATTTAATCGTATATTATATCAAATGAAAACTTATTTTATAGGTGCCCAGATTTTACATACCTATACCTAAATATAAAAAAAAGATTATTTAAAAATGTACGATTTAAAGTTTTAATATACGCGTTGTTCCCAAATTACACCCCCGCAAACGTCAGTTAACCATCTAATTCTGGATAGAATATTTCAGGAAAGTGATCTGTTAGGAAAATACATGTTTTGGCTCGTTAGCGTTTGACCGATAATTACCTGAGACGTATGAGTGACGACTTGACGAGCTGTCTTCTACTCTCGTGGGTGGCCCTTGTGACTTATGGACTGTTAGAGTTAGATTTTGATAGCAGTGCGTTTTTCTAATCGTCAAACTTCTATGAAATTATGACGTATTCATTATGTAATCGCAATACAATCCATTTAAATAGGTAGGTATGGTTTTATTAGCGAAAACAATTGTCTTGATTAATATTTTTACCAAACAGAAATGTGAAAATAGCGATTCATGATGAATTAATGCCATGAATGAATAAATTATTGATTAAAGTGCCATTATTACAGTATCTTACCCATAATTTTCTTCTTAACTATATTGTTTTTTGGCGCAGCCATTGTAGGTTAGAGTCGTTCACTTTACATTCACGAACATTATTTATTTGCGTAGGTATTTCACGTGATTTTGTTATTTTCGATCGGTGTTTACAAAGCGGAGCGGTTGTGCAACTAATGACTTACTTGTTTAGCGTTTACTGTTTAGGATGTCCCTTCTATTTTTACACGTTTCATTGACTTGGATTTTTAAAATTAGACATCCTAAACAAGGTATTGTTGGAGCAGAAATAACATAGAAATGTTTACAATACTTATATTCATGCATATCGTAATTCATGCTCTTAAAAAGCTTCTGTTTGCACATTATGTTCAATAATTACATAATTAAATTTATTAATACAAGAATAATAAGCGAAATGACGCCTTCGATGCTATATTTGAATAGGTACTCGTAGATGTATCGATTTATCGATATTGAAATCGGTTTGAACAAATAACGTTTTCTGTCTTAACCTCAATATTACATCATTAGCAGCCAAGCCAGGTCAGGTCAAAGCGAAACGATATCTATCTATCTATCTTTTGACATGTTTTTAACCGGTTAAATTCGAAATTATGGGTACACCGAGAAAAGTCTCGACCGGCGCTTGGGTTTCGAAAGATTTAGTAATTATCCTAAGG
Source organism: Cydia fagiglandana (assembly GCF_963556715.1). NCBI lineage: Eukaryota > Metazoa > Arthropoda > Insecta > Lepidoptera > Tortricidae > Cydia > Cydia fagiglandana. Next base: position 11,552,905 of record NC_085938.1, read on the forward strand.
TCCTAATGGTTATTATATATTTCCAGCTTCATCAGCACGCTACTGACGCACGTGCTGACGTACCACCTGGGCTGGGTGAGCACGGTGAGCCCGTACGAGGGCCCCGCGCCGCCGGTGCGCCGGCCGCACAACGCGCTGTGGGCGCAGCTCGCCGACCTGCACGGCGCCGTCGGCTTCCCCGTCCGCCAGGCCAAGACCATCATCAGCGGCGCCGAAACCCTCTTCGTCAACAAACTCCTAGTCGTCCTCACATACTTCGTCCGCTGCGGCGACGTCGTCCGCAATGACTTCGAGTTCGACGACAGTGTTCTTAGGGAAAGTGAAACGGTGACGCTCAAAAGGACCGCGCCGGCCAAGTGCGATAGTGTCAAGGACGATGCGACGCCCGCTCCGAGTCGCGGCTTCGGGCGGACGACGACGCTCGCCAATCTAAATCGGCAGCTCTCTACTAGTGTAGATTTCGAGGAACGGTGCTTGTCGAGCGAGAAGAGCACGAGCGGAATCAGGAGGAACCCTACGATGATGCTCGCGGCCAAGTCTTCCTCAGATTCCAGTCTCGATTCGACCGCGTCCGAGGAAGAGGTGGAAAGGAAGGTCGTGTTCGTCCTCGGCGACGATGAGAAGCTAGTCGGGTTGAAGAACAAATCGAACGGCGGGAAAAGCGTAAAAAGATCCTCCAAAATACAACACGAGCCGCTAAATCTAGACGCGATAGAGAAAGCTGGCGACGAGGAAAAGAAAGGCTGCGACCAGAAGCCCTGCGAGCAGAAATGCACCCGGAGCGCCGACAGCCCGTCCAAATGCTGCGCGCAAACACTTCAACATTCCAAACCAATAAAACATTCCGGCTTTAAGTTCGAGTTCGATAAATACCCTCAGATAGTCACTAATTATATGAAAAGCAAGAACTTAGAAATATTAGATAGGCATTATATCGGGAAACCGGGGAATCTGAAGCTTGACAATTTCCAGTTCGATCCGACGATCGTTCCGCCGATACAAGAGGAGCGTTGCGAGGCGTGTTACAAGTGTCAGATGATGGAATCTATGCTTCAGACTCCCACGAACGCTTCCGAGTTGGAATACATGAACGACGTACCGCGGCAGTCCGATCCTCAGTACGCGAAGGAGGCTACAGTGAGCGATAGTGTTCAAGTGTCTCCGAAGACTTTTGTTAGGAGAAAAAAGGAGGCGACTTTAGTAGTGAACGTTAAGCCTAGTGTGTCGGTGGAAGTGAGCAGGGTAGACGGGTGCGGAGGCGGGAGCGAGCGGGACAGAGGCAGTGTGCGGCAGGTGATCGAGTTCTCGGTGCCGCGGCTGGTGCGGCGGCCGGCGGCGGCGGCCGGCCTCGACGGCTCTCTACTCGGCGGGGTCACCAACCATTATGTACCTGATTTAGTTTTACAAGGTTAGTACACAGATGTTACAGTACATTATTACCGAGGGTTGTCAATGATCCATTGTACTCGAAATATTTTAATACTTTAAGGGTGAAATGGTGATTTCACTGTCAACATAGTTCAACACTTTAATTTTCATTTCGACTGAGGAAAGTAAAATAAAGTCTGTTAAACATAGAAATGAATTGAACTTGTGTAGCAGGTATCTTTTATTGAAAAATTTAAGAAATACCTATTTTAACTAACAATATACAAGATATACATATATAGTTTTGAACTTGACACAAAAAATGATACACATCTGATACATATATATTTTCTTATTCTAGGAACAATATCGAAACCTCAAACGTGGGAGATGGAGCTCCGGCGAGATCTGGATTTGGCGTCGTGCCTCAACAAGGCCAGCGAGGCGTGCGCTATGCCGGTCGCTATCGTCGGGGATACTGACGCTTGGTAAGTTTACCGTTCGGAGCATTCCTAAGGGCTGATTTAGACGATGCGAGAACTCGCATGCGAGTTTCATACCATTTTGGGTTTCCACGGTCGGTTGAATTGGACGTAATCAACATTCCGCAATGTAACTAAAATCGTATGCAAGTTCGCGCGCCGTCTAAATTAGCCTTAAGGGTGGTATTCCATCTGTCCAATATATTTGTCCAATGTGTATTGCGTCTCACAAGTTTGCTTAATGAGAGAGTGATGATGAGTGACGCAATGATATTGGACAAAGAAATCGGACAGGTGGAATACCACCTTTATTGGAAATAGCTACAACCTTGGGTAGGTAGGTAGGTCAGTAAACAAGGGCTTAAATGACAGTGAGCGCAACACAACGGCATATTGCTCGTAGAGCCGACGGCCGAAGGCCCTGAACAATGTATACCGATAATTTGATCAAGATCCCATTCGCAGGAAATAAGAGTGCAAGAATTCGCATGCAAATTGAATTTGCCTTTGATCAGTTGGCTGAATTCAATATAACCTCAATGGTCCGCAATGTTTAAACTCGCTTGTTACAATGTTACATCAATAACTCGCACAGTACTGACCCTTCTTTACTGAGGGACTTCCAATCGTCACAACAATTTGGCACGTGAACTTCTAAAACATATTTAATAGTAACGTTTGTCTCAATAGGGGATATTACTGCAATGTTCTGCCGCCAGAGAGCAGCATTACCGACTCTAGTAAATTCATAGACTAACTTATACATACTGTGCCTTATACTGTTTTTTGACAAGTTTTCACAGACAATAAAATATGATATTGATGCATCAAGGCGGTTTGTTAACAAGGGCCTACCGGTAAACGCGAAAATCGAAATTTAGTTATCTGCCTTTTTATCGCTCGAATACGCAAGAGTGATAGAGAGGTTAGATAACGAAATTTCGATTTTCTTGTTTCGCGGTTTCCCCAGATTATGACAGATAGTGGTAGTCGCGCTACCTATGCAGAATTTCGCGGAATATTCCCTATTGAAAGTGTGTTTAAGTGGAGTCTAGTAGTTTACTCTAAAAGTATGTTTTTATTAGGGTTCCGTACCCAAAGGGTAAAACGGGACCCTATTACTAAGACTTCGCTGTCCGTCTGTCCGTCCGTCCGTCTCTCTGTCACCAGGCTGTATCTCACGAACCGTGATAGCTAGACAGTTGAAATTTTCATAGATGATGTATTTCTGTTGCCGCCATTACAACAAATACTAAAAACAGAATAAAATAAAGATTTAAGTGGGGCTCCCATACAGCAAACGTGATTTTTGACCAAAAGTTAAGCAACGTCGGGCGTGGTCAGTACTTGGATGGGTGACCGTTTTCTTTTTGCATTTTTTTCCGTTTTTTTTTTGCTTTATGGTACGGAACCCTTCGTGCGCGAGTCCGACTCGCGCTTGCCCGGTTTTTAATATGAATGTTGTGTTGTTGCAGGGAGGTGCGCGTGGTGGGTCGCGAGGCGGGCGGCGGCATGTCGGCGCTGGTGGGCGCCATGCTGGACGCGCTGCCCGCCATGCGCCGCGCCCGAGTGCCCGCCTACCAGGTGAGCCAACCTTCCCACCCTCACAACCGTGCATACACTAGGAATCCTCCACACATAGCATAGTAGCGCTACTCCTCTGCCACATACGGCAGTTTTACTCCATTTTCGATCAAGTGTCTTTAAACGGACCAATCACGACACGATCTAGAGGATACCTATTGTAGACGTCAAAGGACCGTTCCGGTGAGGCCATAAATCTTTAGGCCGACCCCGCCCCTTTTACTGCCTGCTTGTAGCAAGCATGTATTTCGTGGCCGAAACGTTAGTCACATTCGCAGTCGCACAGTCGCGTGGCGGTGTGACGAGGCCTTGAAAAAATAGCAGAGACATATGATCTAAGGACACATGCAATACATAATAAGCTGTTGCTATTCTATACCTATCTAATGAAGAGGCTCCAACAAAACATTCTCATGTTGTGATTTAAAGTCCGGGCATCCATAGCCCGTTGTTTAAACTTAGCCATTCTTGCTAAATATAGGTATTTTGCTGCTACTTCTTCTCTCACTCGATTATTGTAATAATCTTAGACTTAAGATTGGATATATAGATAAGGATGAAGGAAAATTCACTGTCTGACATACCCGGTGTTATTTTGGACACTGCTTAGAAGTCATATAATTTTGAGTTTTGACATGTTTCTTAATGATTTTTGACATGTTTAGTTTAATGTATTGAAATGACAATTCTTATAAACAATTTTCAAGCGGAACAATCAAAGATGTAGTGCATAATTATTTTCCATCGTATTTTTACGGAAACGTACGAACGTGTCAATATTGAGGTTGACTGAAGTAGCATGGCAAATACGAAAAATTCCGAGGAAATACGATGGAAAACAATTTTACACTACAACTGTATACAGTTATTGTATGAAAATTAGTTACTATATCAAAATTATTTCGTTTCAGTGCCTATCATATTTAGAGGGTAAGCTGCGCGAGTTCTGCGTACTGTCCAAGACGCTCGCCGACATGCTAATGTCGACAGATTTCTGCGACATAGCCACGCTCACCAAGACTCTCAACATCGACGTCAACGACGTGCCGCTCCTGCTCGCCATCGCCACCACTCACACACCTCAAGTCGCCGCCAGATACGGCATCAGTTATAGGTAGCAAGCGAAATACGAATTTGTCTTATTACTATAAAGCTCAATTTTCAGTAAGCTGCTATGTGACCTATGTAGGGTGGGAACGAGTAACAGATTTTAAGCACGCATTTCTGACGTCATAAGGAGCAAAAAAGAAATGTTGTTGCATGTTTGTGTGTTCTCTACACACGACACATTATTTCTTTCATTCATCTTTGCGAGAAAAAAAAATTACAACGAACCAGTAATTTTTTGTACAGATATTTTTGAGAGTTTCCTTTAAACTTTAATGTCTGTCAGGAGGTATGTATGTCTAAACAAAGTCACATAGTGGTGTGTCGCAGTCATAAAGGCGTTTTTCACTGAGTTATTACGCCAATAAATCTTCACAAGAATTGTCATTATCTCTAAAACAAGACCTATTTCAGAAAAAAATATACGACATTATAGTCTCTAAATGCGGCCAAGAATACGCATTTCAAATCTGTCGGGTTACTCGTTCCCACCCTGTATAAAACTAATTGTGATGATATAGAACTCGATTTCGCTTGATGTTTAAATACTGTCTTGTCATTAACTTAATATCAAATATGCTACAAGGCTGCCTAAATAGTATAAGCTTCATTTAAAAAGAGGTCTCACTACTAAAATTATCTTGGCTGGTTTAGGACTGATAAACACCTTTTAGTAGTGAGCCGTCTTTGAGATGACTTCCAGCGATTTCGAAAATTCAAGTTTGATCTTTTTGTAAGGAATTAGAGTGAGTATTAATACACGCTAGACTCAGACGGTTCATGACGGTTTTCATTTTGTTGTAAAAAAAAGCCCCGGTTGTAACTAAATTAGTTTTAATATCTCATATTTATGAACATAACACAAATGAAGCGTTTCGGGAAAGCTCTCAATCTCGCTGTAATCCACCTTTTTAACTTCACATAGACCGTCTGAGTTAAGTAGTAGAGAAGGTATGTTGGATTAAATACTATTAAGACTGTTCTATCAACTTGTGAAATAAGAAATATTAACCGGGGTGAATGCGGTGGATGGGATCTGTGATTATTAAAGTTTATTCTGTATATAAACCGGATATATATGTTATTGTAATTAAATCATGGAAGGCCTAGAAAGATAACTGTAAGATGCACTCACAATACTGTGGTTAAAAACGTTAGCAACCCAAAAATTATTTGGTAACCTATTGAAAGCTAGGCGACGAAAGAATATGACGTGCCCCGGACGCCAGGCGTTCGCGGTTATTTAAGCGAAATTGAACTTTACGGAGTCCCGCGTAAGTCTATTGCATTGGCGAAGCTGACGGCTGTGGCCGTCGATGAAGACTTTCCTATGACAGCATCAGCCGTCTGTGGCGGTCAAAAGGTTAAACTATTTACTAACTATTTAAATCCTGCTAAATCACAACGCTACTAGCATCACAGTTATATTTGTGTTAAAAATTAAAGGTCAAATATTATATTGTTATCACTGAACGTTTTACGAGATAATTCCATAGAAACTATATGTACAGTAATCATGCAAAATATATTATGTATAAGTATGCAAAACGTGTAGCTAAGCTTCATGTTAGTAAATTATTTATTAGCATTTTCAAAATGCCTAGTCTTAAAATAAATTTGAGATATTATCAGCTTTTATATGAATATGAAATTTAAAAATGTTAAACATTTAAATGTAAAGTATAAATTTTGTCACATGTATCGTGTCACGCCAGGATTAGTCATGTTTTTTAAATATTTAATGTTATTATTGTTATAAAACAAGATGAAGTGTAAAGTCAGATTAGCAAGATAAATGTACTTCTATTTAGTAAAATATTTTTTTTTGTATATAACTAGCAATATGATAGTTGGATGTCATGTTACTAAAGAGGCGCTTTCGAGATTGATTTTCGTACATTGACCCGACTATTGCTATCTCTATCGCACGTGCATTATTTAAAGGACGGTTACAATTAGCAAAGTACGAAGCTTAATGATCAACTAAAATAAGCATTAATCATTAAACGTTGGACATGAAATTGTAGGTTTATTTTGTAATAATTGTATGTTTACCTTGCTATTCCTGACTCTGTGTTTCAAGCAATAATCAGGATCTGAGGTCATTTTCGTATCCAAATGTAATGCTATTTTTATACCTTAATAAATTATTTTTCTCATGGTCAGTGATTATTTTTTTTATTAAAATACTTTATACTCATACAGACCTCCTAGAAATAAGGATGAGTCCCGTTATACTCGTATTAGGCCTAGGTATTTGGCCTTCACTATTTGTGATGCTGACTGTACAGTCGCCATCAGATCAGATATATCGGAGCGGCCAAGGTGTTCACAAATATCTGAACACGCCTCTATTGTCAGGGCGTTAGAGTGCGTATTCAGATATTGGGAACACCTTGGCCGCTCCGATACATCTGATGGCGACTGTACATAACATGTGAAGGTACGGTTGCGCAGTATAACTAAAACCGGTAGGTACCTACTTTTGACCGAGCTTTGCTCGTAAAACATAACTCAAAACTGCGCGTTTACCTAGAGATAAGACCTGTAGTTCGTTTTTTTAGCATTAGAAATAAGGTAAACAATCTTGATGTGTCTTTTAATTGAAAAACACATTTTAAAAATAAGTTACGGCAATTTATGAATCTAATACGATCATTTATATTCTTCTGCTTTCATAAGTAATAGTTACTGATTTTAAAAAAGCGTTTTTCAATTAAAAGACATGTCGATCGCTTACCTTCTTTCAAGTTCTTTCTAATGCTAAAAAAACGAACTATAGCTAGATCGATTTTTTCGCCCCCCAAAACCCCCAAATAGCAAATCTTATCGAAATCGTTAGAGCCGTTCCTGAGATCCCCGAAATATAAGATGGGTACTCAATAAGATAATAATACCTACTCTTTATTTCACGCAACAAAAACTTCGTAGATAAATCTTTTCTGCTAATTAGTTCGTAAAGGAGCACACGTAGATAATATTTCGGTGCATTATTTATCCGGCTAGAGGGCGTGATCCGGCTTAATCCCACTAATGGACTGTCTCTGACAGCTACCCACACACACAACGCCAATGTTATGAGGAGAGTACTGCTATGTTGGTAGGGAAAGTAAATAATGTACTACCAACTCGTTAGTTAAAAAAAAAAATATCTAAGGTCGTGGGTGGTCAATGCCCGTCTAGATTTGCACCCGAGATCCGGTACTGCCCTGGCTGGTCGAGGGTCCGCAGCAAGTGGGTGACACACGCCAGCACTGAAGAGGAACAGGCGGCCTAGCCAAGGTGGCAATCGCTATCGCTTCGCCATCGAATCGCTTTGTGTCTCTCTATCACTCTTCCATATTAGTGCGACAGTGACAGTTGCGTTTCGATTTGCGATTTCGTGCGTGCGTGCGTGCGTGCGTGCGTGTGTATGTATGTGTGTGGACTGTGTCTGTGTTTTTTAATTTGTGTTTGTGCTCACTAATTAAATTATTTCTATTTCTAAAGTTACGGAGCTAAAGGTTACCGTGCGGTTTTGAAAGCAACGCAGCGGGAGACGAGCGATGTCATTGTCAATGGAGTTGGCTGTGAAATGCTTGTATTGATGGTGTGTTGGTTCTATGATTTGGCTTAAAACAAGGATTTGACACTTCTTAGGACTGACGCCATCTGTAAAATACTTCGAACGGCCAACCCCATTTTCTTGATAAATGTGCTGTCATTGCTGTCTCGATCGAAACTCGAAAAGGCTCTATTTATCCTTCAAAAACTGATGAGAAATCTGCATCCACAAGAATGGCAATTTTTGGCAATGCAATTACTAATCTTGGTTGGATGGTAGAATTGACTCGCTGCTGCAACGCATTCCATACCGGAATGTAACCTTAAGAGTGTGATCACAGAGAAAATATGTAGGTAGAATTCGACAAGCATAAAATGCACGTCTCTCCACTGTTTTTACGATACGTTTTTACGACAAATTACAACTTTTCAGGAGAGAGCGAAGTCTTTTATAATTAATATTTTTAGGAGTATTTATTACCTACTATCCGTATATATGTACTTTTATCTTCTTCTTCGTGGTCGTGACCTCATGTCTGAGGGACGTGACTCCTATGGGTTATTCTTCCTACCACTGCTCTATGTACTTTTATACATGCTGTGTTAATAAACTGCCGTATTCGAACTTCAAGATATTCACAAGAGACGACACGTACTAGACCCATTCTAGATACCTACGTTATAGTTTAGATATCAATTATCGGGCAACCAATGTCACTTTTACGTTAGATAGAGTAATATATCTATTAGATGTGAATTGGATCTCTAAGTCATATCCAGTGGAAATCGTTCAAGAGTATCACCAGAATCGCGCAAATGTCAAATTTGACAGGTTAGATTTTAAACATATCGTTATCGTTTCTTGGACTCTTGGTGATGTCTAAACAGCGAACTGATATACATGGAAGTATTCTGTCCGCTCAGTTATGACCCAACGTAAACTATTCGATTGTAGGCGGTGCTTACAAACTATTCGATTCGCAACTTCAGTTCGTCCGAGATGACAGTCAGTGACGGATGGCCAAATTGATTTATAAAAACAACGTTTTTTTGTAATTAAAAATGTCTTCATGTGTCGTGAAGTGGTGCAGAAGTTATTTTAGTTCATACCAAGGATAGTGGAATCACTTTTCACTTGTAGTAAACAGATAACTTCAGTAAAATTTGGAATAAACATGACGATTTGTTTTCAATACTACCGTGCTAAGCTAAAACGTAACAACTGCATACGACTTTCATAACAACATACGACTTTTTAAATTGCGAGGATAATAGGGATGGTGTTATGCCAAATGAAGTAGACTATTTTATTAACTTGTACTTGGTTTAGGTATTTTCTATATAATTATAAATGTAGTAGGTAATGAATTCTTTCTTACAGATTTGTATTTTCCTTTTTTATTTCATGAGACGGAGCTGTAAAAAAACTACCTCATTCTTTCAAATTCATAATCAAATTTGATATTATCATTTTACATTACTTTCCATTCAGATTCCCACAAGATGCTATTCATAGAGAACTATGGAAAAAAGCTGTCCAATTATAGAGACATGAAATTAAGTGGATGCCTGGAAAGATATATAGAATATGTTCTATTCATGAGATATAACTCGTGGGATAATCATACCCGGTCTCCTATATGTAGATACACTTCCACTGAATTAATTTAACAAATACACACATTATCTGAAAATGTTGATCATTCGAATCCACCCTCTACCGTCACATATATGTAGGTTCTCTCTCAAGCCATTTCCGTCAGTATAAAAGAGCGGCAAATTTAGAAAATGTAAGCGCGCGAATGGGTGTGGTCCCATACAAAATTTTAATTTTGCACCTTTTTCTACTGACAAACTTGCTTGACCGGCTATATACATATAAAATATTTCCATTGGAACTGAAAGTGGGGATTTATTGTGACTCCGCCTATTCAAATATTTTTGACCCGATTCGTGTACCCATGTAAATTTTGCAGGCTGTATAGCCAGTCCGAATTCTAAGATCAAGTTTACCACACATTTACAATGGCGTACTTGATCTTAGAAAAACGGACAGACTATACCTGAACGTGACTTCGCACTGCCATACAAATTTATAATAAAATATACAAAATACTTATTATAGCGGAATACATTTATACAACAATGATATATTTACTTATGTTGAGTTAGTCTGTCATTTCATAACAACATTTTAACTAGTTATCTTTTAATCTGCATTAAATTATAATACGTGAATTATTTGACTGGTTCTTCAATGTATGGCATAAACCTATCCCTGTCCAAGTCATATTCTAATCAAATGTGAACCGCAAACTCTCAGCGGCCAGTACGTACAGCAAGAAGGTTATTAGCGGATTAATGTCGCTGATTGGTAGTTATTGACATTATATGCATTTCATCTACACTTAGCTATGTACCATTAGTGTAAAAAAGATGACTATTATTTTGTTTACCAGCTTTGATTACAGGCTCTGTAAACGCGTCGTCTTATTTAAATGTAGGCGTAATTTTGTATGTGTGCTAATTTGGCCCGAGAATTTGAACGGTAATGTTCCTAAAGGCGGTTTCCATACTAAATATATGCGTTCACTGTGTCTAAAAGATATCTAATAGATGTCTATTTCAAAATCCGAATCCGGCCCTGCGCCATTAAATACTAAAAGCGTGGATGAGGTAACTTTATAGCGCTTTTACAGCTTCGTTACTCGTCTACTCCACCTATATACTTAACTACCTACATAATATGAGGTTTCCTACTGTCATACCTCCTATAGGATAATATAGTTTTCAACTAATATTCAACTGAACATGTTTCAATAGACTAAGTTAAGCTTCAACTGAATAATGTAGCCGATCTCAAACTATTTGTCCATGAAGTTGTGGAGTGCAGCGTGGTTTCACAGACTATTCGACCTATAAACTTCGAGTACCTAACGTACCCACTGACCTAATAATAGGTGGGTCCACAAAATGGTTTTGAGTTATAAAACGCTATATTTTCTTTTAAACTCGAGTTAGTTATTGTCAATAATAATCTTAATATTTAAATATAAACTCAAGATAAATTGACAAGAAAATTTACCTACTGATGTAAACGTCCTCTGCCGGCTGCCCGTAAAGTCAACTTAAAAGTTTTGCAATAAATTGAAAGAGAGTTTCATTTGAGAAATAAAACTCATAGGTTGCCTTTTAGAATATCATGAGGACCCACTTGGTGGCCCGCTAACACAAGATTCCTCACCCCTCCTGAGGGCCTACCGCGAATCACGTTCTACGTGTTACCTTCCTGTCACACTTACGCACGAACTTACAAGTGCGACAGAGAGGCAACACGTCGAACGTGGTTCGCGGTAGGCCCTCAGGAGGGATGAGGAATCTTGTGTTAGCGGGCCACCAAGTGGGTCCTTATGATATTCTAAAAGGCAACCTATACATATATCCTCCTCCTCCTTAGTCGTACACTCTTGTCAGAGTGGTCGTGGTTATGGGTTGTCCTTTTCTATGTTTATTGTGGCTGTTGCGATACTCCTCCATCTCTCTCTGTTTGTGGCACTCCGAGCAGCCTCAGTCAGGGAACATTTCGTCGTGGACTTTATGAGATCCGTCCACCTTGTAGGAGATCGGCCACGAGAACGTTGACCTTCCACTCTACCCTGCACTACCAACCGCTCCATCGACTTTTCGTTGCGGATGATATGTCCAAACATTTTCAGTATTCGCACTTGCACAATCGACGAAAGTCTTTGCTTAACATTTAACTCTTTTAGGATGGAGAGATTAGTACGGCGAGCCGTCCATTTTATTCTCAGCAACCGTCTCCAGCACCACATTTCAAGTGCGTCAATCTTCTTGCGATCTTTTTCACGGATTGTCCATGTCCACCTATACATATATACCTGAGTTTTATTTCTCAAATTAAACTCTCCTCTGAGTCTCCTCAACCTCTGAGTCGCGACGCCTTCGTGCTCAACGAGGCATGCGATAAGAGACAATTGTTTAATGAAAAGAATAAATTCGTCCCGACCTTAATTACTTAATTAACTAGAGGGCGTTGTTTATTTCGGCCGCGTCAAGATGTCTGCCTACTTGTAGAAGACGACTTTTGTTTCTTATAACAATGCCTGTAAATTAAAGTGCTACTTATATACCTACTGTGAGATGTATTTGTAAGTAGAGAAATAATATGTCTCAATAATAAGAAAAAATGTTCCAGAAATATAAGACAGGTACAGAGTAACGAATAAAAAAATATACTCCCATCTTAATATTTTCATAGCATTCACTAAGCCACTAGAAATATTTCTTGTTCGAAATTAATTCATTATATATAATACGGCCAGCTATTTAATAAAATGCGTCTGAAAATGTACGCTGCCGCTCTAAATTTATGATGAGCATGTTTTAATCCTAGGGTCTAGATGGTTTCATAATATTCAACGAGCGTAGGTCCTTGCCGGTGGATATTGAATTTTTAACGAAGCTCAGGTAACGAGGGCTAAGGAAAAACGGCTTTTGCAGACCCATTGCCCGGGAATAATTAATAAATACTGCAAGCAAACAGGAATTATTTATAAATCTATCGTATTAAATACTCAGGATTTTTATGTAGTTTTTTTGTGCGAGTGAGATGCACTCAGGTTACCTCAGGTACATATTATATGGTGGTTACAAACTATTAAAGTGAGGTATGAAAAAGTTGCTTAAAGCATGCTACGTCGCGGCGTGGGGGTGCCGTGCTACGTTGTCGTAGCACACAGCCAGCGTAATACAGGACGGATATTATGGTAGCATTTTCATCACTTGTCATGTCACGCGTCACTTTCGCACTTAAGTACATATTTGATAGAACGTAACAGACATGGTGACAGAGTGACATTAAAAAGGCGATATTAGCCTTGCAGAGCTAAATAATTATAAGATAACCTATTAGGTATCATATACACACGGTTGGACAAGGGTAGGTGTAGTCCATATTTTATTAAAATGCAACGACTCGTTTTTGTTTGAAGAAGTACTGATATATCTAATCCATATCGTTTCTAGATCTATTAATTGATGAATTGATATCTTAAAGCTCGAATCGCGCCGACAGGCATTACACAAAAGAGAGGTAAGATATACACAACACATGAATACTTGAATATTTATCAATCAAGTTTTAAGATTTCGTACCTACTCGGACTTAAATGACGACCGGTCCGGCCTATGGCTTATGTCGGCGGCCCATGAAGCAGATTGCTTTGGTTCGAATCCCGGTAAGGGCACGTGTGTGATAAGCACAGATATTCGTTGCTGAATATTGGGATAAATGTATCGTTGTCAGCATGGGTATGATGGTCGTTTTCGTCTACGTGACAGCGTGATAAACGGTATCCGTCACTTTCTATCCCGCGGTGTTAAAAAGTGACAGTTATTTTATCACGTTATTTTATAAAGTCATCCATAATACGCCGCTGAGTACCCACAACACATTACAAGCCTTCTTATGCTTACTGTTACTTGTGTACCTCTACCTTTACAGGTTCAAGGCAACAGTTATGTCCATTGTACGCAGGAAACATTATTTGATATTCGTTTTTAAACTCTCGTTAAAAGTTTGCCTTTGTTTGGTTTCTCAAAAGTTGACCGCGGTTGGGCTTCAGTCGAGCCGGGTGAAGTTTCACTGCTGTTGTTAGGAATATATTTCGCAAATAACACGACCCATTTAATTTGATGAGTATAGTTTCCACGTAAAGTTCACGCGATCGTGCGATAGTATATACACGAAACTTACGCGAAACGCTTTATCGAACTTGAGCGGCAGGTAGAACCGCGAAAATCGAAGTTCGCAAATTGCGGGCATCTTTCTCTGTCACCCTTATTACGCCTTCATTGGAGTAAAAGAGAAAGATCCCCGCAATATACGAATTTCGGTTTTCGCGGTAGCCCATCTGTGCGGAAAGAGAAGAGTTATGGAATGTATGGGGCCCGATACATTCCACGACTCATCTCTTTCCACACAAACTCTATTCTGATTTTCAATTGTATTCTTTAAAATTCGATCAAACTACAAGGCTGAATATTACAAGTATCACTGGGTACAACAAAAACTCAACTCTGAACTCGGAGTGGTTCGGTTTTGGTCAAACGTCGTTTGTCGAATCTATAAATGTCACTGCAGTGCTGCAGGAGTATAGGTAATGTGGACGGATTCATACTTCCACTGTAATATTTTGAATATAATTCTATTCCAGAATCTATGTAGATACCTACTCCATACTTTACACTTAAATATTGCTATATTTTGAATTTAATTTTTTCTTCAAGGGCTCATCTTATCAAGTGGCAGTTTAATTTGTTACGAACACATTCGATGCGGTGTTGTGATGATAAACAAATAAGTCCATGAAATGGCTTGGGGTCGAGTCTTATGTCAGCTTAGTATCTTTTGTTTTGCTTTGGCCAAAATAACAGATAAGGCTGTTGGGTACCTAAACGACGAATGTTTTTGTTGTTAAGTGTCTAGAATATCTTAATACAGTGCATTGTATAGGAATCACATCTTTTCTTTGTCATTTTATAGGTTTACCTTAACTATCTCAGGCGATTGGTAAGAAGCTGCGCTGTGATTCTCTTGTTTTGACTAGTTTTTATATTACATTGTTACGTACACGGCAGTAGCTAAAGGCTAATAGAGATGTCACCTTAAATCGATATTCAAACGAAAGTTGAACAGTAATACAAATTAGTTTTATACAGCTATACCGTTGACCATGCAGTACCGTAAAATGGGGTGAGTAGGGTCAAAACAGAAATTCAAACCTCGATAACATTTTATTTTTACATATATGAAAACTGAATGGTGTATATAATAAGTGTTCCGGACGTTTGTATTTTAGTTTTTAGTTTATTTTGGGTAGTTCCATTTCATAACTCTGACGATAAAGAGGAAAACCCACCTCACCCCGTAGTGCCTGGTATTTGGGGTGAGAGGGGTTTTCATACAAAGGTGATTTTGGAAGATTGTTGGATCGATTTTTTTTTATTATGCGTATTACTATAGCTCCATTTTAAATTGGAATACATTATTTTTGTAGCAGTAGCCTTAAAATCTCTTCTCACCCCCCTCTCAAACCTTCTCTCCCCATTCATAACCCACCTCTCCCCGCAAAACCTACTCACCCCGTTTTACGGTATGTCTTCTTCTTCTTTGTTACACTCTTGATAGAGTGGTCGTGGCCATTATGTAGACCAGTAGGTATGTATGTAGCTGGCCAGAATTCTTTAACGGTACCTAAACGGTAGAACTTTAGCAACTTACGAGTATTGCCATTGCATCTGAGGGATGTGCAGTGATGCGATAGTGAAACATCAATCAATTTAGGTGTTTTAATAGCTCCGAAATAAGAATTCTCACGTAAGATAACATATAAAAAATAACATGCATTGAGCTTTTTCGTTTGGTTAGCCGCGAATTGACGACGAGGCATAGACACGAGTACAGTCGCCATCAGATATCGCCAAGGTGTTCACAATATCTGAACACGCACTCTAATGCCTTGACAATAGAGGCGTGTTCAGATATTTGTGAACACCTTGGCTGCTCCGATATATCTGATGGCGACTGTACCTACCTATGATCGACTATGTGATAACCTTTTAGTGCACTGTGCCTTATGGGAATATAGTTCAGATTCGGAAACCGCTACCACCTTTTAGTATGTTGTTGGGCATGGCATTGGGTCTCCAAAACTGCCGGGAGACAGCGGCGCCAGCCATCTACTTCAGCGGAATGACATCATCAAAATGACTCCCGCCTCGTTGCGAATATAGCATATTGCACCCAAACTATGCATGGCACATACACGTGTGGGGTATTTAATGAAAGCAAATTAAATGTGCTATATTTCATTTATACTGTGTCTACCAAAATATACAACAGTTTAAGAGAAATTTACAAAAAAATCAAAATGATGTAAAAAAATATTTGATTATTTGGGTTTTACAACCAAACCATTATTTCGTTATTGCCAGCTTGTTTGTAAACCTACATTTGCATTTATAAAGTAGAGTCCTCTGAGTTATTAGGTAGGTATCCACTGGACCCTATCCAGAGACCGTGAGTCAAAGAATATAATACTCACTAGTTCAAGACAGACAAGACAGTAATTCGGTACATGGCGGGAAGAAGTTGATAACTCGAGATATTTTGTTAAAATAAAACTGCAAAGGTTCAAATTAATTCAATTTTTTCCCAAAAGTTATCAACTACTTCCGGACGGAAATATTACGGAATTTTTCCACTTCTAAATTTATTCTAGGCTTAGGTAGGTTTGTATTGAGAAATTCGCATATACCTAGCATTTTAATTTGGCTGCTTCACAGTTTTTATGCTTATCTTTGTCACGCACGCCCGCCATTAACAACGTAAATTAATTAAAACTCCTTTGGAGTTCTCTCCCCAGAGGTACAAACGGGCATTTCAGGTTGACACTGTTGTGTGGGTGTATTATTTTGCCTAATGAGTTTTATAGGGATTAAAAAGTACAGTGGAAGAATTAAGTGTACTTTTATCATAGTTTTAACTTACTGCTCAACACGTAAATTAAGTCATCTTATCGAAGCTTTTCAGCTTGACTGTTATTAAATTAAACACCTCGATATTTTATCTAAAATTGTTATTTACGAAATTCTTGCATTCCAAAAGTTTTATCTACAAATAGAATACAAATAGGTAGATGAGTATTAGAAATAATGATTAAAACTGAATAAATTAGAGACCTGCGACTGCTGAAGTCGACTTACATTATTTAGATATAATTTTGATGTCATAACTTAAAAAAAAAAACATTAAACATAGCTAGGTTGAAAACAAATAAAACATATCAAGTATGTCATGTCTATTTATTCCAGTGATAAAAGTATATACCATGTAGAAACGAAGCAATCAGTTATTATCCGGAGCAATTCACCCAGAGTATGTTGGTTGGATCTGCTTCAGCTTCGCGTCAGTAACTGGCAGGAAGTTGCGCAGGATCGGGACAGGTGGCACGCTCTCGTTTCGGAGGCCAAGATTCTCTTTGGATCGCTGGGCCAAAATAGTTAGTTAGTTAGTTAGTTATGTTGGATTAATTTCATAATTTTCTGGCTTCAGTGAATTCATTAGTTAGAACTACTAATTTACATCCAAGAACAGTGATCATGGAAACTTAAAGTGGAAATTTTCATTCAAAGTGAATTTTTACCGTTGATTCTCCTGGTGCAAGCCGGTTTCTGTTAGGTATTTGTTAGTTTCTGTAAAATAATAAAATGAGCTATAGAATTTCTATCAGCATTATCTATTGATGGGAATGTAACAGTTAAGAAAAAAAAAATCCATATCACAACTTGAGTTTAAAATGCCATCATTCTATCTACATAATTTATTTGACAATGTTTGCAAAGTTGCTGCTTAAATTTTTATGTTTTTTAATAACATTTAAAAAAAGTGTAGAAATTCTGGGTTATAATTTATATTTTGGAGCCACACCGGATGTGTCAGACGTGCACGACTGCGACTGCACGTCTTATTAGGGCCCGATTCGGATTTTGAAATAGACATCTATTAGATATTATCTTTTAGACATCACCAAGATACGATAACCATATGTTTAAGATCTAACCTATCAAATTTGACATTTGCGCGATTCTGGAGATATACTCTAGAACGATTTCCACAGGATATGACTGAATCCAATTCACATCTAATAGATATCTTACTTAACGTAAAAGTGACATTGGTTGCCCGAATAGCGCTGCAAAAGAGAACTAGTTGATATCTAAACTATAACGTATCTAGAATGGATCTAGTAGTACGTGTCGTCTCTTGTGAATATCTTGAAGTTCGAATATGGCAGTTCCTCGTCTGTGTGCAGCGAAGGTTGGTAAAATAAATGCCCGTACATTTAGTATAGGGCTAAACTTCTTAAGTTCTTAAAATTCATAATCCCACTTACATTCTTCGCAGTTCAAATCGATAGAATTAAGTAGTAGTTGCAAAAGTTTCTCGAGATTGGGTTTCCCGCACCCTTTCACTGCAGCAAAATCACATTCGTTTTCTTTTTTCTCTAATTTGCATCTCTCCTGTAAATAAATACGAAAAAAAACTTGCATTGAATAGATAGGCTTTGATGAATTAAACTTAAAGTGACATTCCATTTCCAACTGCAGCTACAATACTGTTCATTTTACTATGGAAATTGACAATGACAGCGACGCGTTTCCATAGTAAAATGAACAGTATTGCAGCTGCAGTTGGAAATGGAAAGTCACTCTTAGACTGCAGCATTGAGGAAGCCACCAGTGCCCTACTTATTTAGATGTAGGTACCTACGTAGAAAAGCATCTAAAAAGCACACTCACCTTTTCAGGAACTGCTGGCCCACTACCATATACACCAATGAGCCGAGTGATCTCGGTTGTCTTGTTATTTTTGCAGGATGTGAAGTCTGATCGCTTCTGTTCCAGACACTCTGGACCACCTTCCTTAATGAACACTATAACATACGTGAAGAATGTAGGTTAATCTTTAACCGCCATAAGAAACACGAGGAGAATTTCAAGTCAATCTTAAGCACGAACCACGGGGGGTCCATGGCAGTACCTGAAGTGTTCTCAAACTTTATTCGTTATTAGTAGGTATTGACTTCCAAACAGTTTGTGGTCCCTAACAAAAAATAAATTTTGTCGAATGGTCCCTTAAATAAAAGGTTAAGAACCACTGAAGTAAAGCGAGGCGAGGTGAATTTTTACCTTTAAACTCATACCTACTTACAGTTTGTGTTAGCTCCATCGTTAAGGCAGAAGAAGTCGATCATTTTGTCAAAATCTTTTTGTGCAGTGCGTAACCCACTAGTCGTGAAGCACGTCGTCAAATGTCTAAAAAGTGGTCGGGCGCAGGCCTTCACCTGTGCTGATCTGTCGCAGTACCTACAGGAATAGAAATTCTTGTAAGCCCGTTCTCAATATCTATCACTACACCTTATAAAACAAAATCCCCCGCCGCGTCTGTCTATTTGTGTGTATGTATGTTCACGATAAACCCGAAAACGATTGAACGGATGTTGATGCGGTTTTCATCTACCAATAGAGTGATTCTTAACGAAAATTTGTTAAGGTTGTGTGTAAGCCGAGGCGGGTCGCTAGTAATATAATATATGTGTAAATAACGATTAAATTTATCCATTAGACATATTTGGCACTTTATGTATTGACCGGATTCCAGTAGCCTACCATCATCAATTTCATCATCTTCCAGTGTGGTCTCAGCTTTCTCACTTCAGCCCATGGGAGTCTGGGATCCGCTACGCAACTAATCCTAAAATTTGGCGTAGGCTCTAGTTTTTACGGAAGCGACTGACATCTGACCTTACAAACCAGAGGGAAAACTAGGCGTTATTGGGATTTGGGATTAGTCCGTTTTAACTAGTCAAAAAAGAACAATACTTACGCTTTAACCATTTTGGCCTGATTATCGAAGAACTTCGCTAGTCTAACCTCATTCATGAAGTTCTCGTCAGAATACACGTTTGTCAGACAGTCCTTGAATGAATACTTGGTAGCCTGGCAAAGAAAAAAATAATATTACTATTATATTTAATAGGTACTATCATTTGCTACATACAATAAGCTGCCCTAAAAGACAGAGTACACCGGCTGTTCGTAACAACACTCACGCATCCCGTGTGCTCGTATCCTTGCTTTTATATCCCATATACTAAAATCATTAAATGTCAGTTAACCAAAGAAAATAATATGCTCACTTCATAGTCAGTATTTAACTCATTTGATGCCAGTTAATTTGTCGAAGCACAACAGAAAAAATTTGTCAGCCTTATACTTAAGAGGCCCACAGATTACCAGTTCGCCGGACGATATCAGCCGGTCAGTTGATCGGAGCTGTCAAATTTTGCGTTTAACTGACAGGCTGATATCGTCCGGCGGACTGGTAATCAGTGGACAAGGGGCAAACGCCACGGTAAAAAAAAAATGCGTTCTCATTCAATGTGTGGAATACATCCCAACAAGGGGCAGGTATCCCAAATGGTTTTTCTAGTTTTTATTTAATCACTTTGTCGACATGATTGATTTATACATCCGTGCCAAATTGAAGATTTCTAGGACTAATGATTACGAATCTAAGCTGCGGGTGGACAGACGGACATGGCGAAACTAATGCCTTAAAACTACTTAACGGATTTGCATGCATTTTTCACGTGTGGGAAAGGTTTAGATGTATAATCGTTAAGTGCCGAGGGAAGCCGGGGCGGGTCGCTTGTTTATTTAGTATATGGCATGGGCAAAGTAGACTGGTTGTTTGTAAATGGGCCAATAGAACTGCCATTTTACTACATATTTAGGATATAAAACGGAGCTTATAGTCTTGAAATTTGGCTGCGGCTTACCACCACTTGTGTTTGCGCTGCAAGGCTACTTTCATCGCAAAAGTCAGTCGTAAGGAGCGCATTAAACCACATCTCCTCTTCGGGTACTGTGCGCCCCAGAACTCCTGTTAAAATAAAAATAACAAATTGCAATATTTATAAACGATTGTATTATTAAATAAGATCATATAAGGTAAATTAATAAAAAGTCGCATGTCTTACTATATTAAATGTTATGCCTAGTTTTGAACTAATTAAAATATTTTCATTCAAAATACTTGCTTATGATTAGTTAAGTTACATCACGGCAAGTTGAAATAAATTTTAACTAAAACGTTCTCCTACCCAAACATTTTTAAAAGTATAACTAAGTAATTCATGCTCTGTGCTTACCCATTTTACAACACTTATACCTATGTACCCATGTACCTTACCTATGTAGGTTTTGCAGACCTTATTAAAATGAAATTGATTCATTGAACTTACCGACTGCCATTACGGTGGCGAGGGCGAGTTTCACCAACATGTTGACACACGAAACTAAATAATCGTCTAAAAATATAATTATTTAAGTATACAAGTATACAATTCAAGTACACCAGTATACAAGTTTACAAGTATACAATAATAAGAAACAACTGAAATGGATTTGCCCGTGGACAGCTTATATAGAAGACTACTATGCGTAATTTGACCTGCAGGGCAAGTGCTTCGATATCGTTTACCTACCTTCTTTGACTGCAGTGAAGCAAAAACATTAGGGTTATAATTATAATTATGTTCACTCAGTATATTTATGTCTATAGGTTCGTATTTCCCTTCGAAGGCTACTGAAAAATGCACCCTTTATGTCATACCTACTTATAAGAGGCCGTATGCCGTTCTGATACCTACCTACCTACCACCTACCTACCTAGCCTACCTACCTAGTTGATTGCTGGTATCCATAGTTCGTGCAGGTACCTATGGTAAGTAAGCGGTACGCTTAAATCTTACTAAAAAGTGACGTACTCAGAACAGAAAGTGACAAACTCAGAAAGTGACTAACACAGAAAGCGGTGTTCTCAGAAAGTGACGTACGAGTAGGTACTCAGAATGTGAAGTCCTCAGAACGTGACCTAACTCGAAAGTGACCTGCAAGGAACATAATATCCCCTACATTCATAGTTATTTATTATTATTTTATTATTACGAGCCTATTGTGTCCCACTGCTGAGCAAAGGCCTCCCCCCTCTTCTTCCACTCCTCTCGATTTTGAGCTGCATCTGGCCAGTCTCTCAAAAAGGAGTCTAAGTTATCCCGCCATCGCCGACGAGGTCTGCCGGATCTCCGGTTCGACTCATGGGGCACCCACTACGTGGTTATCTTGGCCCATAAGACATTCATAGACGAAATAATAAATAAAGTAAACTGTTTATTGCCTTTATTTATATCAGTAGAAATAATTGATATTTGAGATTTATTCACTTAGTCTACTCTATCTGGCATTCTAGTTTATAACAAAACCGGGCAAGTGCGAGTCGGACTCGCGCACGAAGGGTTCCGTACCATAAAGCAAAAAAAAAAAACAAAAAAAAGCAAAAAGTAAACGGTCACCCATCCAAGTACTGACCACTCCCGACGTTGCTTAACTTTGGTCAAAAATCACGTTTGTTGTATGGGAGCCCCATTTAAATCTTTATTTTATTCTGTTTTTAGTATTTGTTGTTATAGCGGCAACAGAAATACATCATCTGTGAAAATTTCAACTGTCTAGCTATCATGGTTCGTGAGATACAGCCTGGTGACAGACGGACGGACGGACGGACGGACGGACGGACGGACGGACGGACAGCGAAGTCTTAGTAATAGGGTCCCGTTTTACCCTTTGGGTACGGAACCCTAAAAAAATATGTTAAACATAAACATCGTATCAAGTATGTTAGGCGTATTTATTTCAGTGATAAAAGTAAAGTACATAGGTATAATTTATGTATAAGTAACAATAACAACCTATGTTTATACACACGGAGAGCAATTTGTTTTTATCTAGTACGGTACTCCGTACTACGGAGATACCAGATTGGGGTAGTGGCGCCAAAAGATGACCGACCCCCAGAAGATGAACGTTTGGGCCGTTTGGCTTCAAAATCGAAATAATTAATTCCTGACGTAGGTACTTTTTCTTCTTCTTTCTTCTTCTTGTCCAAGATTCTTCTCGTCCAAGCCGGTTTCTGTTAGGTATTTGTCAATTTCTGTAAAAAATAAAGCTATCAGCATTATCTACTCATAACGGATATAACAATTAAGTCTCGTAAACGTGCGTCTTGTTCTTACACTATCATTGAGATATGTCTTTGTTCATAATTGTTTTTAATGGAGCGATAGTCAAAAAATCTGGATTCGAATAGATGAAGTCATTAGCGAAAATTCTCAAGATTGCTACTCGCTTAATTGCTTTGCAAACTGTATCTAAAAAGCGGTAGGTACCTACGGCGGCTTAAGAATAAAATAATCGATGTTCACAACGTCAGTTTAAATAATAATGTTGGTAAGTTTAAGAATGAAGGAGAATTTATGAAAATAATGACATTAAAAACAATTAAAAATAAAATCTTTAGTGGCTACTTAAAATTCATAACCCTACTTACATTCCTCGCAGTTGAAATCGAGAGATTCAAGTAGTCGTTGCAAAAGTTTCTCGAGATTGGGTTTCCCGCAGCTTTTCACTGCAGCAAAATCACATTCGTTTTCTATTTTCTCTAGTTTGCATCTCTCCTGTAAATAAATAAGAAAAAAATATAACTGGCATTGTAAGATATCTTAGGCAATAGCATACATGAATTAAACTTAGACTGCTGCATTGAGGAACCTAATACCAGTGCACTACATATTTTAGATCTAGGCACGTAGAATAGAATAGCGTCTAAAAAGCACACTCACCTTTTCAGGAACTGCCATCCCACTTCCATATACACCAATGAGCCGAGTGATCTCGGGCGTCTTGTTATTTTTGCAGGATGCGAAATCCAATCGCTTCTGTTCCAGACACTCTGAACCACCTTCCTTAATGAACACTGTAACACACGTGAAACGTGTAAAAATTATGATAATCTTTAATGCCGCAAAATGAGTGCTCAGGGTGTGTAGCCAAACGCTCCGTCTACACACCCTGAGCACTGTGAACGAAAAACAACTGTCACTATTGCACTAGTGAGGAAGAGTGATAGGCAGAGATGACTACGATAAGCTACGGAGTGTTAACGATTGCCACGGTACTTACTGTTTGTGTTAGCTCCATCGTTTAGGCAGAAGAAGTCGATTATTTTATCAAACTCTTTTTGTGTAGTACGTAACCCACTGGCCGTGAAACACGGGGTCATACTTGTAACAAGTGGTCGGACGCAGCCCTTCACCTGTGCTGATTTGTCGCAGAAACTACAGAGAAAGAAGTTTTTGTAAACTTATTCAAAGGGTAAAAGCACCAGTAGTCAGCCTTATAACGAAATTTCTATGTTCAAAATCGTATAATTTGCACACTTATGGACCAATAGGTATTATCAATGTTTTTTCTGTTCAAGAATTTAATAAAGTTAAACTTTTGTAAAGAATAAAACTTAATTGAATTCAACTTTTGGAAATATTTAATTAAATATAATAAAAGGGCATTTTTGCCAGTAATCAGCCCCCTGTATACCAATACACAGCCTTTAGGTACCCAGTGCCCAGCCATCCTATTCTAATGGCTGATTAGTGGGTTCGAATAGAGTAAGCTTATAGACCAGTGGTCAGCCACAGGCTGACTACCGGGTATTTAATGTATTTCAATCAAATAAATTCATAATAACGTAATTTTTTAAAGCGGCTTGATTTAACGACTTACACTTCATTTTAAAATAATAATAAATCGTAAATCCTATGGTCAGCCTCCCCCGGCTGACTTCTGGGTTTACGACCTTTTTAAAATTACTGCTTCAAACCCAGTAGTCAGCCAGGGGAGGCTGACTATTGGATTTTGTACAAAAAAGTAGTTTCCAATAGTCAGCCGCCGTAAAAATATTACTTCCACATGGATTAATATTAATCTTTTACGTTTTTCAGATAGTTTAGGTATTAATTAGGCAAAGCAGTCCATATTATTTTAAAAATAAATCACAATTCAGCTGCTATCGTCTTATCAAAATACCATGTGACATTCCAAAAAAAATGGCGCATATGTCTTAACCTTTCATGTCAGAAGACACCACCACTTTGAAATTTTTTTGTGGATCATCGTAGAGTATTCGTTTAAAAATTAAGGTATTTTTCAATGAATAGCTTATCAATCTATAATATTACCTAGTTTTCACGTGAAAATTAGAAAAACTTTATTAGTTACAACCAAAAATAGGCAAGAAAGGCTGACTACTGGTGCATGGCTGAGCACTGGTGCCTTTACCCAATTATAAGTAGCTGTCTCGGCGCCAACTACGAGCTCGTAGCTTTTGGCGTCGAGACACTCGGGTCGTGGGACAAGGGTGCGCGTAGGCGGCACAAGGACCTCGGGATACGATTAAGGGAGGCAACTGGGGACCCTTGTGCTATACAGCGGGAATATTGTCTGCGTGATGGGCACCTCGCCGACAGGTCAAGGGTTGGAGGGTTGATTTTAGCTTTCTTAATTTTTTTAGTAAGGTTAAGCAATATTTTTTTTAAGAATAAATTTAGGTATCCATACTAGATTTCTTTTAGAAAGAGTTTTTTATCACTGGCTATACCGAATATGCATAAGGATAAGTATGAAACATTATTTCTACACTTGATAAATCAAGTGTAGTAATTTAGCTATACTTACGCCTTAACAATTTTGGCGTCGTCTTCGTATATCTTCGCCGCTCTAATCTCATTCCTGAAATTCTCATCAGAATACACGTTTGTAATACATTGCTGGAATGTTGACATGGACGCCTGGGAAAGAAAAAAATAATATCACTATTATCAATTATGTATATGTACATATTTAATACTAAACCTAAACCGGTCACTTGTGCATAGATGTGCAATAGGGATGTTTCCTGTACTTAAAATAAATTATTTCAAACCGTGCAGCACGAAATAAAGCACCAGATAATTATTAGAAAAACATAGATAACAGCTATTTTTAAACACAATTTGTATTTAATAAATCGGATTGAAATAAAAAAGTAGGTCTGTTTACCGTGACCGCAATATACAGTGGAACCTGGATAATTGCAATCTCAAGGGACCAGCCATTTTTTGTCATTTAACCAGGTTTTTTATTTAAGCAGGTCGTGTCAATTAACGAGGTTCAATAAAATTGTTGTGTCAATTATAGAGGTTTTCATTAATACAGGTTGCGTTCTGACAAATTTCTTTTATGGAGGTGCAAATAACCACTGAAAGTAGATTTACACGCTTACGTTCTGGTTTTCTGGTCTATATATTGCTTCTGACTATACTTGCACTTCTACACTACATTAATTACTACTTTATTTTCTTATCATTTGGGTTTAAAAAATTCCCTTGAATTGTAGAAGAAAGTTTTATTAGAATGTAAAAAGCATACTTTGTTTTTGATTTAATCTAAACTATTTCATCTAAACTGTGATAGATACCCAATAAATAAATTGAATTCTGGATGGATAAAATGATCATCGCTATTAAAATATTGTTTCTGCTATCTACAACTACATTATTTCAATTACAGAGGTAATAAGTAAGACTCGTTTCAATAATAGAGGCAAAAAGAAGAGCAAAAATAACGTTTTTTTTTAGCACAGTGTCAATTATAGAGGTCTTAGTTGCGATGTGGTCAATTACAGAGGCAAAATTACGAAAAGCACTAAAATCTAAATTGCAATTATAGAGGTTCCAAAATTTCAATTATAGAGGCCCTTTGGTCTCAAGGGACCGGGACCGGGCTTTTGGTTGCAATTATTGAGGTTTTCCATTTATCCAGGTGCCAATTAACCAATCCAATATATTGAGCCATATTAGCCAATCGTTTTGACAGTTCTAAAAAAGAAGCTGATTTGACTAGTAGCAAAGTAGCCTACCTGAACTTGTTGTAACTTGCCACTTTCGCAAAAGTCAGTCGTGAGGAGCGCATTAATCCATCTGTCCTCTTCGGGAATAGTGTGCCCCAGAACTCCTGTTGACGTTGAAATAACTAAGTAGTTGTAATATGTACCTACTTTATTAAATAAATAAGTTAGTAACTACTACTACTGCTTACTTAGTACTTTATTAAGTAGGCTAAGTAAGTATTGTAAGTTAAGTAAGTACTTTAGTAAATATTTACTTAAACATAGACCACAGCACAATTCTTACTGAGCTTACTGTGGGGCTGGATGGGAAAATTGTCCTTATGTTTATTAATTAGTTAGGTAATTAATTGATTGAACTTACCAACTGCCATTACGGCGGCTAGGACGAGTTTCGTTAACATGTCGACACACGAAACTAAATAATCTAAATAATAATAATAACTAAATTATTATTTTATTAAATACACCAGTGCACAAGTAATAATAAACGACGATTAAAACGAATTCGCCTGTGACAGCTTATATAGATGATTATTGTCCGTAATTTGACCTGCGGAGCAAGTGCGGTGATATCCTGATATAGTTTATCTACTTACCTACCTACTCTGTTGACCGACTGTGGAGAAGCAAAAAAAAATTATATGAATATATTAAAAACTTTATTTCAGGCAATTAGTGCATTGGGATGTAAAAATAAATAAAGTAAAATGATAGAAATAAGATATTAATATTTTTAATTTTCTTTATTTATCTTTCTTCTTAGGCTAGGTCATTTATAATATGAATGAAACACTTACAAAACAATAAAAAATACATATAAACACATAGTTTTAGTTTCGAAAAGTGCTTACAAAAATATAAAAAAATTATTACCCCCAAAAATATATGTTTTGTTGTCATTTTAATTTTCTAAATTATAATAAACGGCTATGTAATAAATAGCCTAGAGAAAGAAACTGTTTATAAAACGGTATGTTATTTGTCATTCAAGTGTCAGAGTTCCTAAAATACGTTTTTGCTAATGTGGTCTTTCCGCATGATAACCTAGTTTGAACTTTTGAGCGAGCTCTCACTACGCTGAACTGACAATAACGTATCATAATGATACAAATAATAAGGAAAACAATTTGAAAGTTAGGTATAGTTGGTTTAAAAACGACATCACAGAGGTATAGGAGACACCTTGAGGCTTTAATTCGATTGTAATAACCAGGTTTATTTTTAACCTAGAGAGAGAATCTGTTTATAAGTCCATAACATTTCAAAACAAGGTTTTAAAATCAGGTTCGGACTATAATTCTTGCAAGCAAAATACGCCCCTTGTGAAAAGTCAAGTTGCAAAAAATGAAAATTATAACTTGCATCACCACTTTCTTTAGCCAGGCTTATTTTACGAGTACATTTGCGGCTAGGTAAGTATATCCAGTCAGCAGTAGAAATGGCTAAGCTATCTACTTTTGCTGCTGCGTATCTGTATCAGTGTCAATGTCATCAACCTAATTATTAAATTATTTTACCTATTGTTTATTAAAACAGATATTAAATAACAAAATAAATAAATCATAAATCTAGCCCTAAATTCGCCTGAGGCACCTATTGTTTGCTAATTAAGTTTAGTTTTTAATTAGTTTCATGTTTAATTTATTTGTTATTTTACCTATTTGTATCACAAATTATGTTAATTTAAATTATCACTATTATCACAGTTAAGCATACGTAATAACTCGTTCAAAAGTTCACATAAACACTAGGTTATCATTATAACCAAAATAAATACGTAAGATTGTATTTCTGAAATTCGGCCAAGTTAATAATAGGTTTAAATTGCTACATAAGCTTCATTGATGACTTACGTTAGACCGGGCCGTGGCCGTATCACCGATTAGCCGTCATAGAAAATGGATGCCTCGGCCCGGTCTAGGGTGAGTCATCCTTTACTGGGTGACTAAATCAAATTGTGTAAAATTTGTATTTATTATCTTATTACCACGTATCTTTATCTGTAACTGAGGGGCCACCGCCAAAACCGAAATTCGCAAATTGCGGAGATCTTTCTCTTTTACTCCAATTAGAGTGACAGAGAAAAATGCCCGCAATTTGCGAACTTCGATTTTCGCGGTTATAGCCCTGGTTCTTACCCTAAGAGGTGGCTAACGCAAAAATTTGGGTTTTATTGGATTTTTACATGTTTTAATAAAGGGCAAATGCCATTAAAAAGCACACGGAAACTAAGGGATCGGATACCGGAATTTCCTTCGTACAATTAACCGGTTAATGATTTCGGTTAATCGTAAACCGTGACGTATTACGGTTCTTTAAATTATTAATTTAATATTCGTTAATTGAGTCTAATAAACACCCATACCATAATAAAATAAAAATAGAAGAATGTAAAGTTTAAGAAAGATATTCCAACAATGGTAAATACCATTTACGACCCCTGGAAACTAGACTAAGTATTCAGGGTGGCCAAAAAACAAGTGCATTCCCGTTACCAGGGAAGTTTTGGGATTATACTGAGCAACTATTTTACTATGGATCCAAACCCCGATATTGCGAAAAAAAAATTTGGCTGTTTAATACATTTTGTCTGGTTCTTTTTCTATGGGAGGGTAAATATTTTGCAATGGAAACGGGAATGTACTTTTTTGGTCATTTTGTATTTGCAAGGCATAGAGTTACAATAATAGGTATAGAGATGACACGTAGTACAGTCATTATAGATTTTGACCCGTGAATAATTAGTTCTTGGATTTTTTTTTCGTAGGTCCCTCGGGGGGGTCACTGGGAGTGTAAATTCAAAAAGTAGGCTTAATCAGGCTCCTGCGTATATTCAAAAAATGGTTTTTTTTCCAAAAAAACGGTTTTTCTTCAATAACTCGGCCATTTTTGATTTTAAAGTAAAACCGTAAGGACAAAAACTGTAGGAAATTTGATTCTCTACAAGTTAGTCCAGTCATTATATCAAAAAACCGACCCTTCCCGTGAATAATCAGTTCTTGGATTTTTTTTTGTACGTCCCTGGGGGGAATCACTGGGAGTGTAAATTCAAAGAGTAGACTGAATCAGGGTCCTGTGTATATTCCAAAAACGGTTTTTCTGGAATAACTCGGTCATTTTTGATTTTACAGTAAAACCGCGAGGACAAAAATTTTAGAAAATTTGATTCTCTAAAGTTGGGTCCTCACAATTTTTCTTCTAGGATCGATAGTTTGGAAATAAAATTTGAAAAAAGCAACAAATTCAAAATATTTTCAACATCCCGTTTATTTTCAACTTTACGACATAAATGAAGAGGACTAAACTTGTAGAGAATCAAATTCTGAACAATTTTGGTTCCCACCTTCTTTCCCCCAAAATCGATATTTTAGAAATTAAACCTGAAAAACGCGACAAATTCAAAATATTATCATTATCTCCTATGTTCCACGCTTTACGGCATAAATGAAGGGAAACGAAGTTGTAGAGAATCAAATTCTGAACAATTTTTGTCCTCACGGTTTTACTGTAAAATCAAAAATGACCGAGTTATTCAAGAAAAACCGTTTTTCGAATATACACAGGACCCTGATTCAGTCTACTTTTTGAATTTACACTCCCAGTGATTCCCCCGAGGGACGTACGAAAAAAACATCCAAGAACTGATTATTCATGGGAAAGGTCGGTTTTTTGGATATAATGACTGGACTAACTTGTAGAGAATCAAATTTCCTACACTTTTTGTCCTTACGGTTTTACTGTAAAATCAAAAATGGCCGAGTTATTGAAGAAAAACCGTTTCTTTGGAAAAAAACCATTTTTCGAATATACGCAGGAGCCTGATTAAGCCTACTTTTTGAATTTACACTCCCAGTGACCCCCCCGAGGGACCTACGAAAAAAAAATCCAAGAACTAATTAATCACGGGTAGGGTCGGTTTTTTGGATATAATGACTGTACTAACGGGGGAGGGGTCAAACGACCGAACGAGATGCACTTATGGAAATTTCAGTAGGAGTAGCAGAGAAAGCGGTATTATTGCTTGTCCTTGTCACAGTCTCACTTTTTGTTTGTTCCCCACCAAAAATTTAGTATGGTGGTGGTGGGCAACAAATAACCCGACCGAATTACGTAGATTGTTTTTGGTATGTTGTCAGGAATGTAAAAACGTGTTTTTTTTAATATCGTCGCTTTGCTGTAATTGGGTTGGGTTATTTTGGGTGTTAAATGAAATATTAATAGCCAGGAAAATTACAATGCTACGTAACATATTTGTTGATAAAAACCAGTCGTTTTATTCGGGGAATTGTTGTTTATGTTTTATATCATTATCTTTAAAAAGTGAAGGGGTACGTTATTTATTATTTGTTATCTCTCCAGCAAGGTAGGTATCAATTGTACATAATTATGTAAACAACATTAGTAGGTACATAATTATTACTATTTTAAAATTTATACTGTAGGTGCTGCTGAGTGCAGTTAAATAGTATGTAGCAGAAAATAAAAGTGTTAGTGTGTATATTATTGTTAAGAATAGTCCGTGTGCAGATAATGTCTAAAAGATTTATTCGCTTCGCAATTTTTGTGCGGCACATAAATATGGAGACATTGCCGTATTCGTACTTAAAGATATTCACAAGAGACGACACGTACTAGATCCATTCTAGAAACATTTATTTTTCGTAAAAATAAAAATGATACTTAAAACATAATTAAATAACTAACCTACAAAACTTAAAAACTAAATCTAAAAATAAATAAAACTAATCTAAAAATAAATAATTACAAACTATCCTGCGGAATGGTGCCGTAGATGCTGGCAGCATTTCCCCGCTGTATCGCAATACTTATAGATCCATTCTAGATACGTTATAGTTTAGATATCAACTAGTTCTCTTCTGCAGCACAATTCGGGCAACCAATGTCACTTTTACGTTAGATACTTAGAGTAAGATATCTATTAGATGTGAATTGGATCTCTAAGTCATATCCTGTGGAAATCGTTCAAGAGTATCTAAATCTTAAACATATCGTAATC
This sequence comes from Cydia fagiglandana, assembly GCF_963556715.1. NCBI lineage: Eukaryota > Metazoa > Arthropoda > Insecta > Lepidoptera > Tortricidae > Cydia > Cydia fagiglandana. The sequence continues at coordinate 11,584,436 of NC_085938.1, forward strand.
GTATCTTGGTGATGTCTAAAAGATATCTAATAGATGTCTATTTCAAAATCTGAATCGGGCCCATAGAGAGTAAAGTATAGTAGCCGCAAATATCGTTGAGTAGGCATTGTTCCATCTACGTCCGTCGGACATGTCACGAGTTGTAAGGGTTTTTCGCAACTTGTGTTACCCGAACAGATAGCGCAGCGTCTGAGCAGATCTTATCAGCTTACTTCAAATTGGAGGAGATTTTCATCTTGTTTTTGTGTTAGGTACCTATTATGTGTATACAGTCAGCAAAACCATTATCTTAGCCCATCTTAGGTATTCCATCATACATATTTTGTATGCAGATTGCAGAGATGCTAAGCTTGACTTTTCTGACTTTACTGACTCGATTATCCCATGTATCGCAGTAATACAAGCATTCGAACGAGCAAAGAAAAACTTAGCAAATAAAGATTTAGGATTTGGCTGACAATTTTGCTGCCTTGACCCTTATAAAGTTAAAAACCGTAACCGTGTAACCGTATATTGCGACTAATTAATAAGGCAAAAAAACTATATCATGTACCTACTCGTAAAGTCTGTGCGGAAAAAAAAAGAGTCGTAGAATGTATCCCATACATTTCACTACTCTTCTTTTTCCGCTTCGACTCTAAACTTTGTTGGAAGAAACGAAGGGACCGACTAGATATAGTCCGGAAATTGTAGAAAATTATTGAGGGCGCCATTTCAATTGTAACAGTCACATTTTTAAAGCAATACTTAAACTTAAGTATGCATTTTTTTAAATACATTTTATTTAATTTCTACTATTTTTTGTCGCACTTACGTCGCAACCCATAACTAGTAATAAATAGTTTGCGCTAACTACGGTCAGGCCAGGCGTAAGGTTTTACAAGCAGCACTCAGAGGTGATTATTCTAGGGTATGTGATTAAGTCAAGTGTCACTAAAATAGGTGTTAACTCGACGGGGATCGCAATTTCCCAGGTAACGGCCATTACTATGGTAATAACGCTTGCCTAGCGATGTACATCTTTTACCTAACCTCTATAGGTCAAGGGGTTTTGGAACTTTTGGAGCATTAGCATTTCATCGTTACGTAAGGGACATTCGGTTCGGACTCATTTTTTGACTTTCAGAGCCTAGTTCTTTCTTGAGGACACAGGGCCCGATTCGGATTGTGAAATAGACATCTATTAGACATCACCAAGATACGATAACAATATGTTTCAGATCTAACCCGTCAATTTGACATTTGCGCGATTTTGGTGATACTCTTGAACGATTTCCACAGGATATGACTTAGAGATCCAATTCACATGTAATAGATATCTTACTCTATCTAGCGTAAAAGTGACATTGGTTGCCCGAATTGCGCTGCAAAAGAGAACTAGTTAATATCTAAACAGTCTAAACTATAACGTATCTAGTATGGATCTAGTACGTGTCGTCTCTTGTGATCTTGAAGTTCGAATACGGCAGACAGTAATTCAATTAAAGTAGATAATTATGATTATAAACTAGAATAGAGACATTGTGCCGTGTAAGTATTTGAACAGCATATTACGTGTGGTCCCAAAAAACTCAATCTTAATGTGAATCAGAGCGGTAACTCTGTAGACCACTTAAAATAGCAGAAAGAAGTTTCCCATAAAGTTTCCCCTGATACTTAACCGAAATTTTTAATTTGCTCTTCAACCAAATCGAGTCACTGAACACATGTTACTGCAGGTATTTTTAACAGAAGCTGAATAAAGAAAGTAGAAAAGTAGAAATTAATTAGATGTCGTTATTTCCAACCGGTCCCACTCAATTGTCACGAACACTAAATTAAAATTTGACGCATCGTGATTCCATTGAATTATATACGGTACTTGGAATAGGCAGCCCATTAAGGCAAATTGTACCTTTCCGCCAATTAATCCATTTGTCAATTAAATAGCTAGCTCGCTTTTATTTTACTAATTCAACGTAGGCTGGTGCACAATTAGAAGAAGACGATTGAAGAGCTTTGTCCTATATAACGGTTTTAAGTATTTATACTTAACTCTAACGAATGCGAATCTTTAACCTATACAATTTATATACAGTTTGGCCAGTGGTTCGTGGCTGTAGGCAGTAAGTAGAACGGGGGGGTGCTTTAAAAGGTACCTATTCTTTAAAACTTTATATTATACTACGACAATTAAGCTGTCTCATCCACCATAACATCAAATATGTAGGTATTCCGATCTGAATAATGATCGTCAGCTAATTTATATTGCCACAATTGGTTGACTTATACTTATGTAGGTATTAAGATAATTGTGATAGTGATGACGTAGCAAAGTAAAAGACATCTACACCGGTCTTATAAGTCACTGTCGGTCACACAAGCAGCGGTCACAAGTTAAATCCCATTCTCCTGGTATTATCAGCCCTTTTGCAATAACCATTGAGGAATATCCAAGGAAAATATCCAAAGGCGGTTTATAAAATTGGGGACAATCCACCGCTCCGTAACTTCATCCGTGCGACCCCGCGGGCAGCCGCTCAATTATTTTCTCTCTAGGATGCTATTCTCACCGCTTCCTGAGAAAAGTATAGACAAACCAGTGTTACTGTAAGCTGGGGATTCAAAACAACTGTTTGTAGTAGGAGAGCGACATTATTATAGCTCAGTTGAACATCCAAATCCCCGAATACTGTTCGCAAATAGAATAACACCCCAGCCCTTTCTGCTCCGCTGTCTCGCAGAAATGTTTTTTTATCTTCCTCGTATTATTTTGCCACTGAACCCTTTATCAATTTGCTAAGTGGCGTTTTAGAAAATGAGTATTTTGTCGTGGTTGATGGAATTCTAATTGGATTTGGGCTGCGTTAAGTGACCATGTAATTAGTTTGATAATACTTAACTTAAGAATTTTTAAGGGTCTCTGACCCTTAAGAGATGTTAATGGGCTAACTAAGATATTCCTTATGTAAACGGTTTGTTTTCCAGTCTGTCAGTCCAAAGGTAGTATATATGTATATCTATTTCGTGAATATAATATTGTCAAATTGTCGCTTGAGAAAGGTATTCCTAGTTGCCGCAACGTCAGTTAAATGGAATTTGTATTGATCAGTAATCGGGTCAACAAGTTCGGGCCGGAGGGCAGGCCGAGTCATTCCCATTAGTTGTTAGTTCAGGTGAATCGAGCCAACCAATCGTGACCTTTAGATTCATAGCTTCTCTTGTGGAATCGACTACCGCTACCACACTGAGAGAAAAATCATCACCAGGAATTAAAAAACAGTTCTGTACTGGGGGAAAAAATGAAGTTTTAGTAATAATTATGGACGTTTCACTATTTCTGTAAAGTTTATTTATTTCTACAAACAGCTCAGTAATCCCAAATATAATTTCGACAAACAGATAATAGAAATTGCAAGAACTAATAGAAATTGCAAAAGTCAATTTATTCCTATTAGTTAACTTTACTCTCCTTGTCCCCGGATTAAGTTTATTTTTGTAATTCTAAGTGTCTCTCAGTGCAAAAACTCGCCAGCAGTGTTAGTGTTTTCGGCTTGCTTCTGATTGAACCACATATGAGATATAACACCCTTGTATTTCACCCTTAATTAGTGAATTTGCCAACTAGCAGTGCCATCTATCGCGCCACTCAAGTGCCTACTAATATCGCCCGGTTACTAGCGCTCGACTGATTTCTACTCAGTAGGTACGCTTTTGTGCTTATACATTAAATAAGTACCTAGGAGCTTACCGGCTTGCGGCCATACGAGTACAAATGTGATGCTCGCCGACTCCGCCTGTTCGTACGGAAATCGTACTTAACCGTTTCGTTGCGGATGTCACGACAGGCGTGTCATTAATGTTTTTAACGTGTGGCGTATGACACGACAGGCGTGCCATCAATCTATGGCGTAAGGCACGCCTGTGGTGCCATGAAATAATTGTTCGCCGCCACAGCCAAAAGTTTTCGAAAATAGAAGACGCAACAAATTGGTTAAATACCTAGCGATCTGAATGCCAAATATATAATAACCATTAATTTTAAAGGTCATCTGATCACAGAACCGACGGATTATAAAGAACTGATATTCTGTATTCATTAGGACCGCAGAAATTTAAAACTGAATTCATTCAGAATCATAGACTCAATGTACTTAGACGTAACTATGCCATTATAAATACCTACATAATAAGTAACGGAATTCTATCAGATCAAAATGACTGAACTCCTTCAACATGGATATTCCGTCCGGTGTGAATATTTTATGTCTGTGGTGAGAAGTTGTATACGGCTAAAGATTCTAGATAGTTTACTCTGGAAATACTTAGGTATAACTAATTGCCGTATCCTACTTACATCCTGGTTTTCGTGAGGTTTTGACTCGCTGTAACTCGGTAAGCAACAACTGTAGACTGTAGGTAGACAGAGCGCAGTCTGATTGGAGTGCAATCGGATCGCACTTTGGCTCTTACAAATTGATCAAACAACAACTGTTCTACAATTACAGAATTAGAACACGAGAGGATTCGATATAGCTCACATTTGGATCTATATCTGAATCCCAAAAGTCTTTTGCTCCTATCTTTGCATTCCCTAATATTGTTTGTCATAATGATGAGTTGTCCTAACTCTAAAAACCCTTTTTTTGGTTTCCCTAATTATTGATTACTTATCCTAATGATAGCACTAGGTAGTGAATTTTGGTCGTCAAAATATATGACAACAAAAATGTAAAGAGACATAATGAATAAAATATATGATATACTTAGTTTTAATGTACCATCTTTTCTAAAAATATTTCATCTCTTTCCACTGATTTACTGAAATGAGTCATATGTATAAATATGCATACAAACCCTCTTGAAAAAACTAGGCTATTGATCGACAGTTTTTTTCTCAACTTTAAGTGTTTGCTGACCTTAAAGAACCCAAACGTATAAAATTGTATGGCTCGTAATCGGGTGCGAAGGTACCTACTAAATGGATAGCCTTGCCTTTTCCTCAAACGGTTACATTATACAAACTTGAGCCACTATAATGCGAAAGGGTTTATTCTATCCGGACTAATGCTGAATATCTAATGGCATGTCAACCATTTTATTAGAGATGTGTAAATAATATAGGCTATCAATGACAAGGGCAAAGACCATGCGCCAGTTGGTGAGAGCTCAGGATTATAATATGCATTTTGTATTCCGCTTTTATCCTTATACCGACTCATTAGCGTCGGTTGCATCCTAGAGGAGCATACGGTCCGTTTATGGCAAGTTTACTGGTAAGGTAAAAATAGGCGTATGCACTAATTTATAGGCACCTGCTATCTAATCTCTAAACCCAGATGTGAAACTAGATATCCGGTTTTAAAATTCAAGAAAATAATTAGCACGAGACGCAGGTAGTTTAACCACATGCGCGTCTAAACTAGAGATGCACCGGATATGCACCGGGTATCCGGCCTATCCGGCCATTATTTTAACATCCGGCCGGATACTGGATAGTAACATTGCTTGGTTTCGGAGTAAACAAAATTGAAATGAGAAACAGTCACGGTAATAATCGTACTCGTTTGTTATTTTAAAACAATTTAAACATTCCACTCACTTGCACGCGTACCCATTTCGAACCTACAAATGAGTTCGCGCGAACGTTCACTACGAAACAGGTCAAAACCTGCACAATGCGCACCTGAAAAACCGAAATGTATTAGGTATAGTTCCGCCGGTCGAATATTCGGCTGATGGTCAGGCCGAATATCCAGTATCCGGCCAAACAACTATCCGTTGCATCTCTAGTCTAAACCATAATATAATATAACTACCGCAGCTTTAATGGACTCTATATATTTGCTCGTCTCTGCTAGATGGTAATATCAGATGAAGCCGCCGGATGGCGGTGGCGTGCCGGCGATATTACCGGCCGGAAATTGAAATTGGGCGGCCGCTCGCTCCGTCAAAATATGTTTAACAAAAATATGCTCAATATGGATGAGATCGATGAAAGGTTTACGGGATACAATATTGACCATCCATCCAATCTGACGTACAACGCAAAGTTAGGCTCAACTTTTATGGATGAGGTTCAACTAATAGAATGGGCTCCGGGTGGGCTCTTTTAAAACATTGATAGAAATATTAGAAATAAAACTATACAACATATTCTTAGCTAGCATCCCCACGGTAGTCGAGGCAGAGGTAGACCAAGAAAGAGATGGCGGGACGACCTGGATGCATTCCAGCCGGATTAGCGGGATCTTGCTCAGCACAGGGAGGACTGGAAAGGGAGAGGGGAGGCCTTTGCCCATGTCTCTCTATCACTCTTCCTTATTAGTGTGACAGTGACAGTTGCGTTTCGATCGCTACAGAGCGTAAGCGATTGGCATCTTGGCTACGCGGCCAGTCCCGGGGATGTTATTTCAATTAGGATGGGTGAATAGAAGTATCAGGGAAACCAGTATGTGCGGGCTAACAGATTACGTATATTTATTATAGCACTGAATCAATTTACACTGAAACTACCCAGAACTTGCCACCATACCTATATAAATAGCCATGTCTCCGTCCAGAGTAGTCAGCCACCGGGTACACCGGACACAACACAACGTTACGTCGGTAGGTACGGGTGTCCTCTCTGTAACTAAAATTAGATATCGATTTCTTATGTATACTGAACGAGTTGGAAATTAGGTTACCTAATAATGTTTAGTTAATTTAATGTTTTAGTGAAAGAGCTATAGAAAATCTGTTTATTAGCAGATATATTAGGTAGATTTAGTTTAGTTGTCTTACTTACCAACATGTAAGCAGCACTGTAAACAATTTGCTCTTTGTAGGTATTTCTAACATTTATATTAATACAAACATGTCAAAAAATTGCGAATGTTCTAAAAATGTATTCATCTTAAGCGCTTAACTTACAATTATTTTAAATTAAAATTATTTATATTGTTTTTATTTGTGGTGGTAGTGTAACTCTCTAACTCACGCCCGCCTTACTTACTTTACTCACCATAATATGAACACCCCTTTTAGATTTACCCCTTTAATATGGCCATGTGTTCGTCTAGTTAATACTTAGGTCCCCTTGAAGTGAACCGTAGTACCTAACCTCAAATTCTTTAATGAGTATCAGCTAAATTTTGAACTCTGGTTTTATTTATTATTACCTACCTAGATTTTATTAACAACTATTTATGATAATAAATAGTTAATTATGAAAGAAAGTAATTATTTAAAGGAAATCGAATCACAAACATAGAAAACCATTTAGAATTTATTAGTGTAATGTAATTGATGGAGAAAAATTTAATATAATGTATTTAAGTATTGCAGCATATATGACGTTATAAATTATAAAAATATATAAAATTGTTGTTGGTAAAATCTTGCTACGCCTATTAAGCTCCCGGGATAACATAGAAGCAGCACTCCTGAGGTAAGCTCTTTTACATCCTAGTATTTCTAGGTTAATTACAGTTAACTAACACCTTCTAAACGATATGTGAATAATTCACACATGCTACTTCGTATGCCCGATGCAAGTCTGGGAGCTCTTAGTCCGATTACAAAATCAATTGGAACACCTACCCTACCCATTAGCCGGAAGGGCTATGACCAGCACTTCGTAACCTAAGCGCACCTAGATGACTATGAAAAGAAGTGCCAAAGTATCCATCGTCATCATGATTACTTATCTTTTTTATATTCAAAAAGCTAGGGATGCTAATCCCTTAATCCCATTCCCCAGAGCTGATAATCTAGACAGAATTCCTAGTTCTCTAGATGTATAAACGAAGCACCGAGTTTATTTGCTAATTATTATGTTTAATGAAACTGAAATATCAAGAAGAGCATTATTTCACTCAACTTTCCCATTGGACTACTCTTGTCTTGCCAAAGGGGTCCCTAAAACAGAACTAATCTTCGACCCTTCCATCTCAGACCAGCCTGTACTCCTAAACCCTGCTTGATATTTAAGTATTGATTATGAAATACCATGAAAACCTGATTGACCAACTCAGTACCTCGTCCCTACACCAGACAACCAGAAATAAAAATAGAAATAAAATATTAAACTTTTCCGTATAAATTTAAATTAGGAAGATTTAGACAGCTCAGTTCTTTACCTTTTAAGCACACATATTTTAGGATAAAAATACCAAATTTTTATTCCTTCTGATAGTAATATATATCAACCATATATAATTTATAGAGCCTAACTAAAAAGGACGTTAATAGACAACAAAAGTGTGTGATTCTACCCTATTCCTACCCTTTGTCCCTAATCTAGTATATTCAAAGCATAGTTCGTTCTTACCATCGACCTAATGCTTTGTAATATACGCAAGTGTGGTCCCTACGAAAAGCTGTAAAATTCGGCAGGCGAAACTGAGAAGGCAACCTACAGGCCAGTGTAGTGTGTAGCTCCCCCTTCTGCGCTCGCAAGCTAGGATGCAGAAAGTAAGCCGGCCCTATTCCGTGTATATAAATGGATCAGTATCTTAGCACATGCACGCACCAATCACAAGGGAAACTCTGCCGCGACAAAGACTAAGTGTAATATCAGTCACGACAGAAGCCTCACCCCGCAACCAGCACCCGCATGACCAAGAGCACCGAAATATATAAATATATTTAATAGGAGACCTAGTCTCAATTACTGCCGACTTCAGTAGGCAGGGATTACTCCCAATGACGCACACGTGACGTCCCTACATCCGTCTAAACAGCTGGACCTTGAGACTAGTGAGATATCTCATCTCTTATGTTGATATAAAAGAGATGCCAAGTCCTCTCAAACTTGGAGCAAAAGACTCCTAACCATCCAATCCTTTGGCACCGTTAGGCGGAGTGAATGATTAGCAGGACACACTGTCAGTCCAAACAATGATCTGGCTTTAAAATCGCAAAAATACCCCATAGAAAACACTAAAATAATTAAATTATTACAACATTAAACTTACTTAACTGAAAAGTGAAATTCCCTAAACACTGTCATCCATATTTAACGTTACGAGAAATTTTTCCCGTAAAATCAAACACAAACACAATTCCAAGCACCAGCCATGCAACGACATTGTCCCTGCATAACGTGACGGCACTTAGAACACACAATGTAGGAAACTTCACAATAAACTAAAATCCCAAACATGGCAGTAAAGAAACTCCACAATAGTCTATGCCTAGCGTTACGACGATATTGTCCCCGTAAAACCAAACACAGACACAAATTCTAAGTTTAAATTTACCAGGATAATTCCAAGTAAAAACAAACACACAGAAAAAGTAGCAGAGTAACTTCACTTACCAATATTACGTTACACCCGAAAACCAGAGTCACTGCTAGTCCGATGGTTGAAGAATGAATGAATCAGCCGACGGTCCGCTCCGCCTTTTATACCCCTTTTTTAGCGACGTACCGGCGACCTATGCGACACATTGGCGATTAAACGGTGACATACTTGCGACATACTAGCGTCTCGCGACATACTAGCGTCCTAATAGTGACATGCCGGCGACAAGTTGCGACATTCCGGCGATCTATTGGCGACATGCGACATATAGGCGACCTATTAGAGATAGGCGACGTATTGGCGATCTATTATGATGAATAGGCGACGTATTGGCGACGTATTAGGGACATACGACATACTGGCGACCTATTAGGAATAGGCGACTTATTGGCGACCTATTAGGGATAGGCGACGTATTGGCGACCTATTAGGAATAGGCGACGTATTGGCGACCTATTAGGGATAGGCGACGTATTGGCGACCTATTAGGAATAGGCGACGTATGGGCGACGTATTAGGGACATACGACATACTGGCGACCTATTAGGAATAGGCGACGTATTGGCGACCTATTAGGGATAGGCGACGTATTGGCGACCTATTAGGAATAAGCGACGTATTGGCGACGTATTAGGGACATACGACATACTGGCGAAGGGATAGGCGACGTATTGGCGACCTATTAGGGATAGGCGACGTATTGGCGACCTATTAGGAATAAGCGACGTATTGGCGACGTATTAGGGACAGGCGACGTATTGGCGACCTATTAGGGATAGGCGACGTATTGGCGACCTATTAGGAATAAGCGACGTATTGGCGACCTATTAGGAATAGGCGACGTATTGGCGACCTATTAGGGACAGGCGACGTATTGGCGACCTATTAGGGATAGGCGACGTATTGGCGACCTATTGGCGACATAACGGCGACATAACGGCGACATAGCGGTGAACAACAGTGATTCGCAGAGACAAACGTTATTCCAAAAATACCAGGATACCAGAACTGCGGAAGAGGTCGTTTGGTCCGAATCCTATTAGCGACAATGAAATTTAGTAAGACAAACGCTTACCAAAAGTACCAGGGTATCAGAACTGGGGAGGAAGTCTTTAGTCTCGTGGCATGTTTGATTCAAGAAGAAAGATCATGAGCTCCATTTTGTTTACTAAGCCATATTCCTCAAATATTAACGTTCACAATTGCTTACTGCAGAGTATAAATCATGTCCTTTTTACTCATGCAGTTTAGAGAAAGACAGAGCTATTTTCATTGACATTTACGCACACATAGATAGTTGCTGAGCAGTCAGATAGAGTAGATTAAACTACGAAAAAGGGAAACGTTCGAAAACTAATTACATATGAATTTGCAAGCATTATTTTACTTTGAGATATTTTAAGTTTATTTCTGATTTAATATGTGATAATCCCTGTATTGAAGTATTTTATGTTTATTAGTATCAAATATATTATTTAAGATATTCGGAATTCAGAGGATTCATTATTATAATATTTTATTCACCTCACGAATTTAAGATTTTATGTTTCGAAATTGTACTAGGGCATCAGCGTAACGGAACGCCGAGCTGTCATCAATGTCATTGTCAATTTTAATACTATTTGTGGTTGATTGTTTTCTGGACGCTCATTTTATTTATTTCTAAGTTAGAATAATGATTAATTAAACAAAGACGCATGTGATAAATTACGAAACAAGGAATTAAGTGCTTTGAGCTTCAATTGTTAGATTATTCGTTAGAATTCTGAATGAAATATGCGACCGAAGAGGACTTTAGTACTACAAGGTATTTTCTTCTATTTTCTGTATTTTGTAAGGACAGTACTAGGTGATAGGCATACGACTAGTCACAGTAGGGGAAATTTATATATAGGTAATGCAACTACCAGGACCCCTATTCGACAAGCGACGTTTGACGTATCGTGTTGATCTCCCGTTGATGTGGGAAAAATCATAAGTTCTCGAATACGTACAATGTCAAAATTTGACATTAACAATCCACAGTTAGGGTGACAAGCAAACCCAACCGAACCACCCTTAGTTTAGAGTTGAGTTTTGGTTGTACCAAATGATATTATCCACCGTTGATGGAATCAACACTCAGTATGCAATAAAATCAACTGTTGATTTGACGTGGATGCGAAATCTGACAGTTGTACGTGTCGAATTTGGCCCCAGACTATCTATATATCCATCTATCTATATATACCTACATAATGATTGGAATTTAAATAAAACAACTAATAACTAGGTTTAATTTATAAAAATTTTACTCTCAAATGAAACTCGATGTAATGTCCTAGCCTGGGATTGGTATGGTTCGTGTGCAATCATCGTTAAAACGAGTGTGTGTGTGCATAAACCGGGTACAGTAATTGAAATTCGCTTCGAACAAACAGAAATAGAATTTTATTTCAATTCAATTACCCGCAGTTACGTCCACCCACTCGATGAAACTAATATTTCTCTTTGATTGTCCAATAAATTGCGTGTCACTTTACCCTTAAAAATGAGCAGCTTTACTTTCAATCGCCCACACAATGGCGCCCAACTTTATATTGTACTTCGGGAGGTTCTCGACAAATGCGTTTCTACCAAGGGGTCATCCATTAATTACGTCACACGTTTAGGGGGAGGGAGGGGTCAAGAAAATGTGACATATTGTGACATGGGGGAGGCGGGAGTCACAAACATTGTGACGTCACTTTAACTTCATCAGTAACAGAAAATTAATTTATAATGAGTTTTTGGAAGTAATTTTCGTTTCTTATTGGTTTTGTGTTATAAAATTACTAATATTATTACAACATTAAACTTACTTAACTGAAAAGTGAAATTCCCTAAACACTGTCATCCATATTTAACGTTACGAGAAATTCTTCCCGTAAAATCAAACACAAACACAATTCCAAGCACCAGCCATGCAACGACATTGTCCCTGCATAACGTGACGGCACTTAGAACACACAATGTAGGAAACTTCACAATAAACTAAAATCCCAAACATGGCAGTAAAGAAACTCCACAATAGTCTATGCCTAGCGTTACGACGATATTGTCCCCGTAAAACCAAACACAGACACAAATTCTAAGTTTAAATTTACCAGGATAATTCCAAGTAAAAACAAACACACAGAAAAAGTAGCAGAGTAACTTCACTTACCAATATTACGTTACACCCGAAAACCAGAGTCACTGCTAGTCCGATGGTTGAAGAATGAATGAATCAGCCGACGGTCCGCTCCGCCTTTTATACCCCTTTTTTAGCGACGTACCGGCGACCTATGCGACACATTGGCGATTAAACGGTGACATACTTGCGACATACTAGCGTCTCGCGACATACTAGCGTCCTAATAGTGACATGCCGGCGACAAGTTGCGACATTCCGGCGATCTATTGGCGACATGCGACATATAGGCGACCTATTAGAGATAGGCGACGTATTGGCGATCTATTATGATGAATAGGCGACGTATTGGCGACGTATTAGGGACATACGACATACTGGCGACCTATTAGGAATAGGCGACTTATTGGCGACCTATTAGGGATAGGCGACGTATTGGCGACCTATTAGGAATAGGCGACGTATTGGCGACCTATTAGGGATAGGCGACGTATTGGCGACCTATTAGGAATAGGCGACGTATGGGCGACGTATTAGGGACATACGACATACTGGCGACCTATTAGGAATAGGCGACGTATTGGCGACCTATTAGGGATAGGCGACGTATTGGCGACCTATTAGGAATAAGCGACGTATTGGCGACGTATTAGGGACATACGACATACTGGCGAAGGGATAGGCGACGTATTGGCGACCTATTAGGGATAGGCGACGTATTGGCGACCTATTAGGAATAAGCGACGTATTGGCGACGTATTAGGGACAGGCGACGTATTGGCGACCTATTAGGGATAGGCGACGTATTGGCGACCTATTAGGAATAAGCGACGTATTGGCGACCTATTAGGAATAGGCGACGTATTGGCGACCTATTAGGGACAGGCGACGTATTGGCGACCTATTAGGGATAGGCGACGTATTGGCGACCTATTGGCGACATAACGGCGACATAACGGCGACATAGCGGTGAACAACAGTGATTCGCAGAGACAAACGTTATTCCAAAAATACCAGGATACCAGAACTGCGGAAGAGGTCGTTTGGTCCGAATCCTATTAGCGACAATGAAATTTAGTAAGACAAACGCTTACCAAAAGTACCAGGGTATCAGAACTGGGGAGGAAGTCTTTAGTCTCGTGGCATGTTTGATTCAAGAAGAAAGATCATGAGCTCCATTTTGTTTACTAAGCCATATTCTTCAAATATTAACGTTCACAATTGCTTACTGCAGAGTATAAATCATGTCCTTTTTACTCATGCAGTTTAGAGAAAGACAGAGCTATTTTCATTGACATTTACGCACACATAGATAGTTGCTGAGCAGTCAGATAGAGTAGATTAAACTACGAAAAAGGGAAACGTTCGAAAACTAATTACATATGAATTTGCAAGCATTATTTTACTTTGAGATATTTTAAGTTTATTTCTGATTTAATATGTGATAATCCCTGTATTGAAGTATTTTATGTTTATTAGTATCAAATATATTATTTAAGATATTCGGAATTCAGAGGATTCATTATTATAATATTTTATTCACCTCACGAATTTAAGATTTTATGTTTCGAAATTGTACTAGGGCATCAGCGTAACGGAACGCCGAGCTGTCATCAATGTCATTGTCAATTTTAATACTATTTGTGGTTGATTGTTTTCTGGACGCTCATTTTATTTATTTCTAAGTTAGAATAATGATTAATTAAACAAAGACGCATGTGATAAATTACGAAACAAGGAATTAAGTGCTTTGAGTTTCAATTGTTAGATTATTCGTTAGAATTCTGAATGAAATATGCGACCGAAGAGGACTTTAGTACTACAAGGTATTTTCTTCTATTTTCTGTATTTTGTAAGGACAGTACTAGGTGATAGGCATACGACTAGTCACAGTAGGGGAAATTTATATATAGGTAATGCAACTACCAGGACCCCTATTCGACAAGCGACGTTTGACGTATCGTGTTGATCTCCCGTTGATGTGGGAAAAATCATAAGTTCTCGAATACGTACAATGTCAAAATTTGACATTAACAATCCACAGTTAGGGTGACAAGCAAACCCAACCGAACCACCCTTAGTTTAGAGTTGAGTTTTGGTTGTACCAAATGATATTATCCACCGTTGATGGAATCAACACTCAGTATGCAATAAAATCAACTGTTGATTTGACGTGGATGCGAAATCTGACAGTTGTACGTGTCGAATTTGGCCCCAGACTATCTATATATCCATCTATCTATATATACCTACATAATGATTGGAATTTAAATAAAACAACTAATAACTAGGTTTAATTTATAAAAATTTTACTCTCAAATGAAACTCGATGTAATGTCCTAGCCTGGGATTGGTATGGTTCGTGTGCAATCATCGTTAAAACGAGTGTGTGTGTGCATAAACCGGGTACAGTAATTGAAATTCGCTTCGAACAAACAGAAATAGAATTTTATTTCAATTCAATTACCCGCAGTTACGTCCACCCACTCGATGAAACTAATATTTCTCTTTGATTGTCCAATAAATTGCGTGTCACTTTACCCTTAAAAATGAGCAGCTTTACTTTCAATCGCCCACACAATGGCGCCCAACTTTATATTGTACTTCGGGAGGTTCTCGACAAATGCGTTTCTACCAAGGGGTCATCCATTAATTACGTCACACGTTTAGGGGGAGGGAGGGGTCAAGAAAATGTGACATATTGTGACATGGGGGAGGCGGGAGTCACAAACATTGTGACGTCACTTTAACTTCATCAGTAACAGAAAATTAATTTATAATGAGTTTTTGGAAGTAATTTTCGTTTCTTATTGGTTTTGTGTTATAAAATTACTAATATTACTTTTACTAAAATATTTTTTCATTAAAAAAAAGAATGCCGAGTTGCTATTACCGATTTCGTTGAATCGTTGAAAACAAAATTGCCTAAAATGTGACGTCACACCAGGTGGGGAGGGATTTGCAAAATGTGACCAAGTGTGACAAGGAGGGGGGAGGGGTCAAAAAACCTAGAAATTCGTGTGACGTAATTAATGGATGATCCCTAAGGCCCATCTCCGAAATTGACACGGATGGGATTGTAGCTCGAAATTTCAGCTACTTAAGTAATGCACTTAGTACAAGCAAGTCAGTTTACAATATAAATTAGGTTAATAAGATGGGCGGGTGGAACGACCGTTTTAGTAAATTAACGTAATTTTCTTGGGGACGCTGCGAGTTTGGCGATTCATTGCGCTGGGATCGTATTTTTAGAATAAAATGTGTTTGTTCACCATTCAACATCGTGATTTATCACGCTGCATAGCTTTTATGTGATGAAATTGTGTCTATAAAATTAAAACTGCTTAGAGTTGTTGAACGTTAGGGTAGAAACAACGCGTGTTGTAAAACCTTTTTAACCGACTTCCAAATCCCAAAGGAGGAGGTTATCAATTCGGTTGTATGTTTTTTTTTATTTTTATTTTTTTTTATATTTTATGATTGTTACTCCATATCTCCGTCATTACTAAACCGATTTTGAAAATTATTTTTTTGATTGTATGTATATGCATACAGATTGGTCCCGTTTTTGTCAAAATCCAGTTCTGATGATGGGATCCATGAGGAATCGACGGAACTCCTCAAATCTTAAAGGCATACATATGGTGATTTTTGTGTTTTTATCAACAAATCAAGCATATACATTCAAAAAAGTGACATTTGATGAAGTGGAACTGCTGATGATCATCAGAACGGAACTCTTCAACGACGCATAGTTCACCTTTGGCGATTTGTCCTCTTCGTTATGTTTGTTAAGCAAGTTAAGTTTTTAAGCCACTATTTTGTCAAGCTTGAGTTCTGATGATGGGATCCATGAGAAATCGAGGGAACTCCTCAAATTTTAAAGGCATGCGTATAGAGATTTTTATATTTTCATCAGAAAATCAAGCATTTTCATTAAAAACTGTCGCATTTGATGAAGTGGAACTGCTGATGATGATCAGAACGGAACTCTTCAACGACGCATAGTTCACGTTTGGCGATTTGTCCTCTTCGTTATGTTTGTTAAGCAAGTTTAGTTTTTAAGCCACATTTCTGTCAAGCTCGAGTTCTCATGATGGGATCCATAAGGAATCGAGGGAACTCCTCAAATCTTAAAGGCATACGTATAGAATTTTTTGTATTTTCATCATAAAATCAAGCATTTACATTAAAAACTGTCGCATTTGATGAAGTGGAACTGCTGATGATGATCAGAATAGAACTCTTCAACGACGCATAGTACATGTTTGGTGATTTCGAATTTCGATTTTGACTTGGACTGGGACCCGGACTCATACCCGTATCCGGTTCGGACCCGGACTCGGACTCGGACTCGGACCCGGACTCGGACCCGGACTCGGATCCGGACTCGGATCCGGACTCGGACCCGGACTCGGACCCGGACTTGGACCCGGACCCGGACCCGGACTCGGACCGGGACTCGGACCCGGACTCTGACTCAGAGACCCGGACCTTGACCCGGAAAACCACTATGATACCTAAACTAAATAAACCACTATGATTACCTATCATAAAATGTGGGTATGATGATGCCAAACCCCTCCCGCTCAAACTCCCGTACACCGCACCGCATGCGCCGTTAAGTGGGTTAGGTTAGGTTTGAACTGCGATCCTCACAGAACCGAACAAAAGTGGGTTAGGTTTGGTTAGAACTGCGAGTCTTACAGAAACGAAATGCTACTAGAAAAGTGGGTTTGATTAGGTTCGAACTGCGATCCTCACAGAACCGAACTGCTATCAGAGAAGTGGGTTAGGTTAGGCTAGAACTACGACCCTTACGGAAACGAAATGCTACTAGAAAGTACTGGTTTTACCTCCTTTTCTACATAGTGCACCATCTACCATAATCTTTCACCGGGCCCCATAGAAGTCGGTTTTTTTTTCTTAAAAATTATTTACAAATAACTCTGAAAACCGACTACACATACCTATGTACATTAAGTACATTACTTTACCAAAATACATTAGAACTGACAGATAAAAATAATCCTAACGCAATAATAAAATCATGCTTTATATTTTAAAGCGAACGTTAATACATATTACATTGTCATAAAAGGTATTCCGGGTGTGGCCTGTAATATGAGCAAAAAATTTAACTGTAGGCTGTACTCATCATACTGATCAACATTTGTTCAGCGACTTTTGAAAATAACTTGTAGTTTGATTATTCAACTACTAAACTATTACTACTACTATTACTTTAAAGGTTATTCAAAGATGCAATGTATTGCGAATTTTTTTATGCTTAAGGCTTGACAAGCAACGTCAATCATAATGATATGGCGTGGCGATGGCGTCCATTGAATATAATATTTATTTTGTATTAAAAATAGGGAGTCTAAATACTTCATAATTTTTAAAAGTTGTTGAACAAAAGTGTCACCGTTTGAGAAGTACAATCTATGTTTTAATTATTTGCTCATGTTACAGGCCACACCCGGTATAACACAAACGCTGGCAGTGTCAGAAATGTCAGAATAACATCACGTCAATTTGAAAGCATTTTATTTGCTCAGTCAATAACCTTTGAATTGACGGGTAACTTGCTGAAAAACCATTCCGGTTAAATGGAACAGCTTTTAACAAACAAGGCAAAACAATGCTGTGCAAAATAATTCCAATTACATACGTCAGCGGTTTCGCTGTATGAAAACAAAAGGGAAACTGGATATTTAATTAAATGTATTATTTATCCTCAAATATACTACCAACAAGGCTAAACTTTGCTATCGACGCAGTGATGTAAATAACGCTTATTTTTAGGCTTAAAGACACGAGCCCTCAAGACTCGTAAGTCTTTAAGACTCGACTATATTTGAGAATTGTATGTATTTATTTTACGCGTATGGATGTAAGAAATCGTCTTTGCCGCCCTTGAGGCGTTAAGCCTCGAGAGTCTTAAGGTTCAAGTCTTTAAGCCTCAAAACGAGCGTTATTCACAACACTATTTCGACGTGATAAAGACGCGATAGAGCAAATGTCACATTTTTTGACCGCTTGATAAATTTAGTGGGATGCTTTATTTTTTCGTATCGCGACGCCTAAAGCGGTGGCAGTAGAGATACGAAGGTTCCCCTTTTATGGTATATCATGTCATGTTTTTCTTTCGTACTTTTTTGTTAGAACAGATGATAAATGCCCATTGTTCAATTATATTAATTAAAATTTAACACGCTGGAATAAAACAAAATTCGATATTTCTTCATCGGCCTCTCTTTTGCTCGAATATGCAAGAACAATATATGTAGATGCAGATAACGTTTTATGATATTTCGATGTTTGTGGTAGGCCCTCTGAAACAAATAAAATTAACTAAGTTTTTTTTTTCATTTTCTTCTTTTTCATGCGAATTGCTTTTTAGTAAGGATTTATTGCACATTATCAAATTGAGTTAGATTAAAATCTTAATTGAATTCCTTTCTAAAGAAATACAGCGGCATGTCTATGTGAGATACGTAGTATAAAAACAAAGATCACACTTACATTTTTACGAGATGGTTCACTTTTGCTAAGCTAATACGTACTTATATCGAAATAATAAGTTAGAACTGCTGTTCAATAACACAACTACCCTCCATGTATATTTCTTGACCATAACTGTCAGAACATAAGTAAGGTAAATAAAGTATTTTATAATAATAAGCCATGATATTAAATTTGTATTAGTTTGCGTTAATTATTCTATAATAAATTAAACTAAATGCAGCAAATACATTTGTTGAATTGAATTATTATAATAACCGGATGTGCAGGAAACATCTTACTTGTTATTCCCACCAAGAAGTGGTAGAAGGGGTGAAGTCTAATCGAATATAAGCGGGTGTCTGACAGTTGTGGGTCACTTCTCAGTTGGAGAGCTACGACGACGAACGAAGTTAAGTGTCAATTTTATTTAATTGTGATTTTATGACTTGTTATAAATTTCTGTATGTTTTCTTTGTGTTATAGTCTGATGGTATGTACGTTACAATCTTTAATGTGAATATAACCCTTTGATGAGTTTTTAATAGTTACTATGTAACGTATATTCCAACTGATTACGGTGTAATACATCATGTGGCTTATTGCTCGATCTTTATTACTATTTTAAACTATGCCAAGTGTGTACGTTAAGGTAGCCAGTACTAACTATTAAGCCACCAATATTTATTACGCATAAATAAATATTTTCTAATCTATACTATTCTAAATGACGACTTAGTTAATGACTGAATCGAATAATAATAATAAAAAAAAGAAGCTATTTGTGAAATTGGATTTTAGAAAAGCAGTTTGGTTTGAATAAGTTTCCAAACGTTGGAATAACGTTATTTATGGCCTGGATAAATATTTTAATCGTGATCAGTTAGCTACAACTCGAATCTCATTATAAGATTTTGAGGTCTGCATTAAAGACTACGTTGGAAATTTTAGGCGGTTAATAACAATGGGCATTTTAATTGTAACTTACCGCGTGTCTTAAGTTAGGTACGTTTATCAAGTCACGTTCAGCTGTCGGTTTAGTTACGAATTTGATACTTAATTTAATTGTCGCGGTTATGATATTTGTCCTCAGATTTGTGACTTTTCCTAACCGGCCGTTAACGGTATACAGTTAAGTGGAAATACCCTTATACGTCCTTTGTATTTTATTAGTCACATTATTTCTTATTTTTGTTACGATTGATACGAATAAATATTTATATAACACCACTTACTTAGGTTCAATAGTCTGATATCGAAGGCACATATCTTAAAGATTCTATCTCACCGATCATGATCTTATCAAGGAACTATTTCAATAAATATAAAACGGTAAACAATATTAAACTGTCAGGTCGTTTTAAAACTGTAAAGGATAAAGTCAACACGCTTTTGGTTTTCAGTTACAAGCCCCTCGTAAGCTTATCGATATTAAAACAGTCGGTGGTAGTCGTGATACTTTCATAAATAGTAATAACGGCTATTTACAATTTTGCACCTACAGTGCTTATTGCGAGTTCTGTGTACAGATAGTAATGCGTGTTTGGCATAAAAGCGTTTTTGAAAGTATGCTTCCAATTTGATAAATTTACTGATTGATGGATATTAAATGACTATAAAAAAAAAGGATATCTCAGTTATGATGGTGGAATCAGGAGGTTGTGGGTCGTGTGGACAGGAGATGAGAACTCCATTTAGCGTAAAGGACGTTAGGAGTGCCTTAAGGTCTATCGCGCGAGGGAAGTCTCCTGGTCACGACGGCCTCAGCATCGAGCACCTGCATCATGCCGGCCCACACCTGACTAGGGTACTGGCGATGTTATACACCTTTTGTATGCAACACACTTACTTACCCGCCGACATGACGAAAACAGTGGTGATCCCAATAGTGAAAAACAAAACTGGCCATGTCAGTGACAAATGCAACTATAGGCCCATTTCGCTCGCTACGATAACTGCTAAGGTGCTTGACGGTCTGCTGAATTGCCAAATAGACAAGTATTTAAAGGTTCACGACAACCAGTTTGGTTTTAAAACGGGGTTGTCTACAGAGAGTGCGATTTTGGCACTGAAGCAGACCGTCAGGTACTATACGGATAGACGGACGGCGATTTATGCGTGCTTCCTAGACCTATCCAAGGCATTTGACCTGGTTCATTATGACATTTTGTGGAAAAAGCTGGATGAGCTAAAAATGCCAGCTGACGTGCAAGGTATATTTAAGTACTGGTACCATAACCAGGTCAATGTCGTGAGATGGTCGGATGCATATTCGCAACCGTACGGGCTCGAATGCGGCGTGAGGCAGGGCGGGCTGACCTCGCCCAAACTGTTTAACTTATACGTAAACGCCCTAATAGAGGAGCTGAGCAGCACCCGTGTCGGCTGTCACATAGATGGGGTGTGCGTCAATAACTTAAGCTACGCCGACGACATGGTGCTGCTCAGCGCTTCAGCTTGTGGGCTTGCCAAACTAATCTCAATTTGTGAACGATACGCGGCTAGCCATGGGTTGGTTTACAACGTCAGCAAGAGCGAATGCGTTATTTTTAAGGTCAAGGGTAAATGCCCGCCGGGGTTTCCACCAGTTAAATTAAATGGTCAACCTCTAAACGTCGTTGACCAATTTAAATATTTAGGACATCTGGTGAACGCTGACCTTAAAGATGATGCCGATATTGAGCGTGAGCGCAGAGCGTTGTCCGTTAGAGCGAATATGATAGCCCGCAGGTTTGCTCACTGCTCTAAAGAAGTCAAAGTCAGTTTGTTCAGAGCCTACTGTACTAGTTTCTACACAAGCAGCCTGTGGGCAGACTATACGTATAAACGGTACAACGCTCTGCGCGTTCAGTATAACAACGCGTACAGGGTGCTGATGGGGTTGCCCAGATTCTGTAGCGCGTCAGGGATGTTCGCGGAAGCGCGGGTAGACTGCTTCTACACCACGATGCGCAAAAGAGCCACATCCCTGGTGCGCAGAGTACGGGCCAGCTCCAACAGCATCCTGGCCATGATTGCGGACAGGGTTGATGGCCTGTATATAAATAACTGCTGCATGATTCATGTGCGCAGGAATAAGTAGGTGGGCGGATTTTCGCTTAACTGGTTTTTTGAGAAAATCTGCTTACATATTTATTTATTTATTAGAAATAAATGATATTGTAGTAGTTAATTAGATAGTAAGTAAATAATTGTGTATATTATAGACTAACATTAGCCTTAAGATAAATTTGTCACTAACACTATTGATCCAAGTTGGTCATGAATAAATGAATTTATTATATTCAGTGACAACCTTAGACAATTACGTCATACAAAATAGTAGACTAGTCAGTATTGTTCTTGTGGTAATCAGAGGTAATTCAAGTCCCGTGTTAGTAAATTATGTTTTGAAACCGTGAAGTTGAAAGATTTTTGCACATGCAAATTAGTCAGTAAATAAAAAGCACATATTCTCTCGGTAATAAAAATACTTTACAAAAAAAAGGGGTAAATATACAACATAGAGTACAATAAATGTGTACAAAGTAAACGTATTCCTTTAGGACAATTCATCTAGGTGACCTGTAACTGGGTTGCCAACTTTTTTTTGGTGGAATATAGTATTTTCCAGAATAAGACATCAAAAATATAGTACATTTAAAAAAATATATAGTACTTTTAGATAAAATACTAAACATGAGTGTAATATACTTTTAATCGGAAATATAGTATTTTAGCGTACTATATATTTTTCCAAAAGTATCAAATCAAAGAGCCAAAATATAGTACAATACTATATAATATAGTACGGTTGGCAACCCTACCTGTAAGGAATATAAAAAATATATACACGGTGTAACATGGGGGGGCCGAATAGTTTTAGCAGCGTATTCCTGATTATATTTAGAGACAAAGTCCTTTAAACCTTTTTGAAATTCGCCTAGTTTCAGAGTTCATTTAATACAAATATAGAAAAAAAACAAAAAAAAATAAAAAAAAAAAACTAGTTTTTATTGTTACGTAGTGCAAAACGCCTTAACTTTTTGATGACGATGTTACTACTATGGGACGTAGTCTAAATATCCTTATCGATAGATGTCAAAAAGTAACAAGTAACACTTTGCAACAAATATGATTTACAAAAAAAAAAGTTTTTAAAAATGTATTTTAAGTGACATGTTTACCAATAACATATACTTTTTTTATGTACAAGTACATTAAAATTAAAAATTTTTTTTTTTGGGCGAAATTGACATATACACATATTACATTATTTTCTCTCGTTTGACCTCAGAAATGCGTGGTTAAGGTCTTTCGCATTCCTTGTGAACACCATGTATATACGATATTTTAAACTGTTATATACTTTACCAGTTCTCGTAGTAAACTCGCATAAGCCCTTGGGTGTATGTACCACCATTTACCTGGTCTGGCGGTAATTAAATATGCTGCGGTAATAAAATGCCTATAACAATGGCAATTTTGTACCTATGATCTTCTGGTTCATTTTAATGTTTGTTTTAATTTTGGTACATACAAGAAAACATAAGACCACCGGAATAATGATAAAGCCAAGTGGAAGGTAGATAGGTGAATTAACCTTTTGGTGCCACTTGTTGCTATGAGTGAGCTGTTCAGGAATAAAACGAATCGTATAATCCTGATTCTATAGTATTTGGCAAACATCAATTTTTATTTTTATTTATACCTAACCTATTGCCATAATGAAGCATGACTGATATAAATATGTCTTCGAATTAATTGTGTCCTACCCAGAAGCCCAAAACATCCTAGACCCATCCTAGAGAACAACTTTTGTAAGATGAATCCGCCTTTGTACGATAAGTTAAGATTCAACTAGAAGAATATCGCGTTATCTCCTGCGGTTTAAGGACAGTTACGATGGAAGCTCCAAAATACCATTTCATAAAAAGAAATACGTTGCCTATTATTTGTAACCACATTTTTATTTTGCCACCGAAGCTTCAGCTAAATAAAAGATAGATCTATACATATTGAATACATTATAGATAATACTGATCACTGACTTTTAAAATAGTTGTTTTGTGGGATGGCCGAACGGAGTTTAAAATTCTGTTACATTAGGTTTATATAATTCATGGGAGTGCCCAACGTAGGAAGTTCTAATGGAATGAAAAAAAAAAAAAAAAGAACGAAAAAAAAAAATGAAAAATGTTTATTTCTGTTAAACGATTCAGGTTAATTTATAAAATTATTAGGATTAAGAAGTTTTATATACTTAAGGTAATTTATGTATTAAAAAGAAAAAAAGAAAAAAGAAAAGTTTATAAAGTTTACTTATGTGAATGAGACATGAGTTGATTATCGATCGATTGAGAACTTCCAGTGTACATCATTCCAGTGTAGTTAAAAAGCTTATTTGACAAAATAATAACCGATTAATAATTGCTGCCGAGCCTGCGAGCTCTCGCTTGATGTAAGTGAAAAAGTAGCAATATAGGGACCTGCTGCAGAGCCTGTGTGCCCCACTTGATGTTATAGGTGGACCAGTAGCCAACTCAGGGCGATACATGCTACCGAGGCTGACTTGATGTGATAAGTGCCCGTAGCATGGTGATTGTAAGCAGGATAATTGCTGCCGAGCCTGCGAGCTCTCGCTTGATGTAAGTGAAAAAGTAGCAATATAGGGACCTGCTGCAGAGCCTGTGTGCCCCACTTGATGTTATAGGTGGACCAGTAGCCAATTCAGGGCGATACATGCTACCGAGGCTGACTTGATGTGATAAGTGCCCGTAGCATGGTGATTGTAAGTAGGATAATTGCTGCCGAGCCTGCGAGCTCTCGCTTGATGTAAGTGAAAAAGTAGCAATATAGGGACCTGCTGCAGAGCCTGTGTGCCCCACTTGATGTTATAAGTGGACCAGTAGCCAACCTAGGGTGATACATGCTACTGAGGCTCACTTGATGTGATAAGTGAAACAGTAGTATGGTGATTGTAAGTAGGATAATTGCTGCCGAGCCTTCGAGCTCTCACTTGATTAATGTGATATGTGATATAGTATCTGACTAATAAAAAATAGTAATTGCATATACTAAGTTTAATATAATAAATAAATAATAATAAATATAGAAATAAGGTACTTCGAGAACGAAGCACCTGTCAGTATGGCCGTGTGAGATACGTAGTATAAAAACAAAGATCACACTTACATTTTTACGAGATGGTTCACTTTTGCTAAGCTAATACGTACTTATATCGAAATAATAAGTTAGAACTGCTGTTCAATAACACAACTACCCTCCATGTATATTTCTTGACCATAACTGTCAGAACATAAGTAAGGTAAATAAAGTATTTTATAATAATAAGCCATGATATTAAATTTGTATTAGTTTGCGTTAATTATTCTATAATAAATTAAACTAAATGCAGCAAATACATTTGTTGAATTGAATTATTATAATAACCGGATGTGCAGGAAACATCTTACTTGTTATTCCCACCAAGAAGTGGTAGAAGGGGTGAAGTCTAATCGAATATAAGCGGGTGTCTGACAGTTGTGGGTCACTTCTCAGTTGGAGAGCTACGACGACGAACGAAGTTAAGTGTCAATTTTATTTAATTGTGATTTTATGACTTGTTATAAATTTCTGTATGTTTTCTTTGTGTTATAGTCTGATGGTATGTACGTTACAATCTTTAATGTGAATATAACACTTTGATGAGTTTTTAATAGTTACTATGTAACGTATATTCCAACTGATTACGGTGTAATACATCATGTGGCTTATTGCTCGATCTTTATTACTATTTTAAACTATGCCAAGTGTGTACGTTAAGGTAGCCAGTACTAACTATTAAGCCACCAATATTTATTACGCATAAAATAATATTTTTGTGAATGATGTGATAATAAAGCCGATTAATTGTTCCGTAAATCTACAATATACTTTTACTTACAATCTGCTTAAATAAATATATTACTTAAATAATGTCTACCATTTTTCATATTCTAAACCTTGTAGTTGTCGCTATAATAAATACATTACTTTGAGCAATAATTAACTAGTCTTACTGATACTGCCTTACATCCTTATTTCCTATTTTATCAACGATAATACTAAAGTAAATCTGACATCTACATACTCATACCTACATAGGTACCCCAACACACTAATGATTTAAAATTGAATGTGAAACGTGTAGTATCCGCAACATTAGGTACCTATAGTGTGTAGTGTATAAGATAGCAGAATAGAACTCGGTACTCGGTTGATAAGGAAACATGGTTTAGTTAAAACTTATTTATAGGTAAATAAATACTAATTCTATGTTATCTTCGTATCTTAGAAATTTTGCATACTTGCATGATTTGATGTTCTCTTTTTGAACATCTAGTAGGTACATACTTACTGCAACGCGGCTCACCACTCGTCGGGGATCCGATGAATAATGTATGCGGAGTCAGGTGCAAGTGATCATGCTGCGTCACGCCAGATGCTTAGACTGAACTTGGGAGTAACAGTGAATACTGAAGATTATTCCCCGTATGCACTGTCGCGAACATATCGCGAACCGGCTAATAGCTGCCAGCGTCATGGGGTAGATGGCGCTCGCAGTCACGTTTAAGTTAAAATAACCACTTCTAGGTTATGGTGATTTTTTGGGGAGACAAGAGGGTAGACGCCGAACGATAGGGATAAGAGGAGGTTATGTGCGAACAAATCTACGGAGGGAGAATTTTGCTTTTGGATCAATTCAACGAGTTTCTTATGGTGTTATTATATTAATGATGTGTCTCTTGTAAATTGTGAACAGCGTATATCAGTAATCAGAGTGAACAGTGATCCGAGGGAATTGTTGATGGCTAATATGAACTTGTGGTAAACTAGTGTGAGGAATGGGGTCGCTATAAGGGGAGGTTTGGAGGCGACTACGAAGTTCAGGAAACCAGGTGGATAATCAGGTGAATCTAATTTTATATGCAGGTAATAAAGTAGGACACCAGCAATGAGTGAATCGTCATCTCACTAACGTCCAGGCCTCATATAGGTATGTCGTATGATTACATATCGTTGACCAATCTCAGTAAAGGCATCATCTCATTCGATAGGTTAACAACCTGTGGTGAGCTTGACGACATGGTGGAGATGCTGGGATTATTTATGCACATGCATAATCATCATCAAAAGTAACATATGAAAAGTCAATTTATGTAATTATGCACGTACAACTTAAGAGTTAATTTTTTTGTTGGTTCAGGTCAATTTAATGTTTTTTTTCAGGCTTGAAATGAAGCCCATATTTATGTAATCCTATTTTTGCAAAAAGGCGTTAAGCTGGCGAATATGTTTGTGTTTCAGCGGAGCACATATGCAATTAAGTGCCTACATTTTATTGAACATTCTTGCTCTTTGATATACAAGAGATTGTAAATGTCAGTAAATATATATACATAGTTTTTAAAAAAAAAGGTATCTAAACACATGAATTTCCTTGGTATATTATTTAAATGCAATAATATAGTTTCAAAAATTCTTCTTGTAATACAAAATACTAAAAAGCTCGCTTTAATCTTTGAAAGCAGTGTGTTAATTAATCAGTCCTATAGAGTGCAAATTTGGAGTTGATTCCTCATGATAAGCAGTAGAATGGAATTCCAAGTGATGGTTTGGAATGATAAAAATATGTATTTGAAAGCATTAAGTTATATATTTAACGTTTCACAGCAAGTATTTGTCACTGGTTGATGTGATAAAAATGTTTGTGTCACCAGGGCTGCAAAGTTTGTTTTTAACCTACGTGCCTTGAACCAGTCGCAACGCTCAGTATTCCAACATTTCTATGTTATAAGAATGAGAGAGTGGCAAAGATTGTCACATCAGAAAAGATAGTACAATATTGGTATGTTTACTATAAATTCTGTCAGAGAGGTGTTTGTAATCAGTTTTTAAACACTAGCTTAGTAACACTACCTTCAACAAGAGCCATGGAACTGCTTAAGTCTCAGATTTCATTACTTTGAAACCAACCATTACGTACATTTTTCATTGAACATGTCTAAAAACGTGGGGGACGAAATGGACATTCAACTCAAGTTTGAACGCCCTAAGCAGTAGAAACTTTACACGTATCAGTAATAATCCAATAGAAACTGAAATACATATATGTCATGTATCAAAGAAAAGGTGAAGAAGCCAATATTTGATAAACATAACTTGATTTTTTCTCAAAGTTGTGAATAATCTCATTGTTCTCTTAAATATCATATGATTGGTACCGTTACCATACCCGCTCATGCCTAATAAGTTTAAGTTGAACAGGAGGTTTAATCGTAATCTATATTTAGGTTTCTGTTATGATTATGTTCACAAGAACATAGTTTCATTTTGATATTTATTATGTTTGATGATGTAGTTGACAAGTTGCTTTACTTGTTTAGATTTAGTTACCTAACCAATCTTTGATAAAATCATGCACTAATAAAAATTTACGACATTTTGGATCAAATAAGTCTTAAATGATTCACGGTTAAGGGAAAGGTAATCACGGTTCATATCCCGGTCGATATAAATACATTTTGAATTAAAGTTTGCTGGTCGATTTGTGAACCAGCATGGATCCTCTCAAACAACGACTTTATCACCTGAGCTAGAAGATTCAAATTATGCAGTTGACCAACAATTTAACATTACTACATCTGCATTATTATTAGTACATCTGTTTTTAAATTGGGTCTTAAGTGACGATTAGGACCTTTTTCGTAATTTAATTAGGTTTAAAGAAATTTTAATACTCATAAGAATATTACAATTCACTTACATGAGTTAACATACTTATATTAAGAATTAATTATCTTGCCGAGTACATTTTTATTTGTTACATAATATTAAGTGAAAAGTTCTTGCAAAATTGACTCAAAAATAATATATATGTAGGTAGGTATACATTTTTTATTTATTTTGCCCGCAGCGACTTACACAAGTAAGTACGCTTTATATTAGTTCCCATGCGCGAGCGCAGGCGCGAGGTCTCAGGCTAACCAGTACTACAGATCGCGGAATGCGTAGCGACTATGTGTGTTGGAGATCATGGTTACTGAGCTAGCTCGGGTGCGCCATTAACTTGCCCGCGCTCGGCAGGCGATCAGAATAGTACATAGCATGGTATAATAATAGTCAGTAACACAGCTTATAAAACAGAGGATGTACTTATAACTAAACAAACATTTTATATTTACATTTATAAAAAAAAATATATATATATAAATTCATATTTCAATGTTAAATGTAATGTTCAAAAAATTCAATGTAAGACATAAAAGAAATCGCATAAATGATTAGATCTGTTAAAATAATTATACTCGATTTTTTTTTGGCATCTATGCCTTTGCAATTTTGTTTGTAACGTTGCAGGAGTAAAGATCTTAATATTAAAATAATAATCATATAATCATAATCATAATCTCACATTCATTGTTCTGTGTGGCCGAATAGTTTTAGAACCAAATTGAAAGTTTATTTTAATGCGGGTAGTTGATATTATGGCTTACCAACTGTTGTTGCTTACAAACCAGTTTAGGTCTGACCTCCGATCTTGTGTATTTTCTATTACATCGGTATCTAGTTAAATTGGTGATAAACAATATTTTGTGATCATGATGTTCCACGCCAAGTTAATTCTTATTGGATTGCATGCTTTTCTAGAACATGCATTGCTTGCAGAATACCCGCTTCATCACAAATTATCAGCTCAGCCATGATTAAACTAGTTGTGAGCGCAAGCGTGGTGAATTGACAACAATTTATACTGCGTATCTTTTCATGAAACGAATGTATCATGTTTAACGTATTAGCCTTATACTTATATGATCAATATTTTTACAACAACACAATATTCTTTACATATGTAAAGGAACTTAACACATCACTTATACTATTGTGCAGAACGGGCGGTCTTATCGCTAAAAGATTGATATCTTCCAGACAAGCAAACCAGGCTATTATAATGGTATGTTTTGCGGATCCATATTTTCACTGGGCTTTAATCAGAATCATTGAGTTTATTTAAAAACTCGAATTTTACACTCACCTAGTTTGAAGGACTAGATCCACTCATATCATAAGATGTTAATTTGGAATTCCTTGCCTCGTCGTTGTTTGTTGTTACAATCGTAAGGAATTGTAACGGATTGGTTTCTTAGAAGTCGATATAATTTAGTTGTAATGTGCCTGGATGAAAATGCAGGAGGCAATTCAAATCAGATTACAATTTGATGTCATATGTACTCGTACAATGTACATACTACTCAAACTCAAAGGACCAGGAACATCATTGGAACTCAATCAGAATCACTCAGCCATTCCAATGGTACCAGCAAAGTGCCAAAAATGCCACTCGCTAGATTAAACAATAGTAACATACTCAATTGGCATGCATGATATTTCTGTTCTGAAAGATAAACGGGTAAAATGATTGTAAATGAATAAAAAACTGCCGAATTAATTTAAACAATATTCACTTACTTTACTTATGGATTGCGTATATCAGCGTTACATTAAGGTTCCAAAGACTTGTCTGTTGATGTAACAAAGTATAGTATCTCAATTTATTCCCAATTAACATTCCAATATAGATTGTTATCAGAGAGTCAGTAAATATCTACTTGGATAACGGTAAATGACAAAGGCAAAACTGTTTAGTATAAATCACCACCAATACGTTTGCACTTGAGCAATACCCTAAGATATAGTGACTTCCTATTATTACTGAACCATTGATTCTTAGTGTGGAAAGTCCATAGATTAGTGATTAGATAAAGTAGTAGTAGTAATCACTTTATTGTACACAACACAGGTTTACAAAAATAAATTACAGTAATGGAAGTACAAAGGCGAACTTATCCCTATAAGGGATCTCTTCCAGCTAACCTTCGATAAAGATTAACGAAACTTCTGAATTGTGTATATATGTACATACGATGAGACGATGACCCAAACCTAAAAGGGTTAAAAATGCTAAAATAAATTATTATTGAAAAGACTCCCAATAAAAGGCATACTTATTGAATGGCCTACTGGTTTCTATATTATCTGCTAACTGATTTAGATACTTCTAAGTACATACTTTACTTTTACTCGAACAGAAATAGATAAGGGAGTGGGAGATAATTTAATGAATAGCCATGCATAACTAATATGATTTTGTTAAATGAATTGGAATCAAGCAACACATATTAATTGATATCGCCTACCCAATCGAGATACTAAATACTAAAGTATACGACCCTACATATTCATAATAATTATAGAGACAGTAGTAAGACCATGGTGGATAGGTTTCTGAATAAGAGGAATTCTCAAGTATTCGGTTATTTAAAAAAAATGTAATAAAGTATTTTTAACAATGATAGTAGTCATTATCCCACTCAGTGCAAGTAGTTATAAAATTAAATGATGGTATAATGACAAAGACATGTGGCGAACCTTTTTCAGTTGCTTACCTCCGCCTGCGAAGCAGGCCGCTAAGTCAACACAAGAGCATTTGTTACAGAGTATATTACCTATGTATAGGTAACGAAAAGGAATAGCAGGTATTCGCTGCGTGCAAAGCAAGTGGTGGGGGGAGCCGAAACAAACTCAGCGCTTGATGTGGCTAAATATGACAAGTTTGCAAGCAAGTGTTTCTGTCAATTCACATACTTTTCAGTTATTTTGTTCACGTTTCTTTTGCCTTAAAAATCATATTTACAATAAAAATGGGCCACGATAGATGTTGTGTGGTAAACTGTAATAATACTAGACGGTCTAGACGAAACATTAATAATAAATAATAATTTTATAAATTTCAACTCTAGGCTAGAAATTAGCTTTTTATATCATATCATATAGTATCTATTCCAGGCTCAACAGCGTATTGGCTAAATATCTTATTTCGTCTGTCAACACAGCTTTTGCTTAGATGTTAATAAAATAGTATAGATAATACAGTGTGTACCAACATTCGGTGATTGTAATATTATGTAGTTATAATGCCTGTATTGCCTGTTATTGAAAACTGCAAACTGCTTTGGAACGTATATAGTTGTCTGTCGTCTATCACAGCAGACATTGTGATGCGAGTGAACATTATTTTTAACACAAAATGTGTTGATTTAAACCTGTGAAGAAGGAAGGAAAGGGTGATAGGTAACTTCAATTAAGTATTAAACTTTTTATGTTATAGTAAAAGGAAGAGATTAATCATGAGCCAAGTAATTATTGGTGTAGTTATGATCGTGGCATCAACTGTTAGCTTGATTATCAGATTTAATCAGAATATTGAGATATAAACTGCAGGCTGCAGCTACACAAGAATCAGAATCACAATTAAAATCAGATGTCATATAATGAAGTACAATAGGTATCTGTCTTCATTAATTTTAATATTGCTGTGAAATATCGGAGTGTTAAGGAAATGGTATTTGTTTTATGTACGACTACTACAGGAGCAATAGTCACAAGACAGTTATCAGCCTTATTCGTTGCACTATCCTCTTGAGTCACAGTGTACAGTTGGACACCTGTCCTGTGTGGTTCTTCACCAGTGCTCACCATCAGTACCTAGATATGCTAGCCTGTAATGTGGCTTTGTCTTTAATATTTTTCTGTTCGCCCACCGTGTGGCCATACGTTCATCCCTATCCCTACGCTTCCTTGCCATGTGGCCAGTGATTATGAGCTTCTCCAGACTATAGGGTCCTCTTCTGCCTCGATAGCAGAAGAAAGTACGTGCGCGATGAGTACAAATAGTGGATAACCTCGGTTTCATGTTGGGTTCGTCGAGACTTGATGCAACCTACTGCGTTCAAGCATTCTTCGCCAGTACCACATCTCAAATGCATCTGTCATATGGTGGGTTTCAGTTTAATAGTCTAGGTTTGGACATGTACAGAAAGTTCGAGAAAACAAGGCGTCCGCATTAGTGTGATCTTTATTGTATGTTCTCCCATATGCATACCCTGGCTAGTCGTTTCACCGTACCTTTGGTCACCTGAACTCTTATGACCACCCTTTGGTCGAAAACGCCATCGTCGCTTATTTAAGATCCCAAGTAAACCAACAACTTGCCTCTAGATCGTGCAATTCATTAGTACTCTTCATTTTAACAGGAATATCGACATACATCAACTCCGTCTTATTTCTTTTGATCCTAGGGTATGAATCTGGTCTGGAAGGATGCGAAGTTAAGGACTCATATCTGACATGCTCAATTTTAGAAGCAAAACCGCAAGTTACTTTCCACAGGCACTTAATCTAATTATAGTCATGTCATTTGCTTAACTGAGGTTATTGATACGTTGGCTACCAAGTCTACCAACTCAGACACCACCCTCACAGCCTTCATTGGAAGGCTTGAGTCATTATGTATTCACCGATGTTAGTGAACAGTTGCACTCCTTGATCAACTTTAAAAAGATAACTCGACGTGTTATCCCCATTTCTCTCATAACCCTGACATTTTACTCCAGTTAAGGAAATCAAGTCTTTGCGAAAGCCTTTAAAGAGTATACAGACAGACACCGCGCCCACTGTAATTTCTATTAATTGCCACATTGAGTATTTGCTACTGAGTGAGTACTCTTCTATGTCTCTCATGGTTCTCAAAGCTGTGAAGTGGAAATTCGTGAATAAAGGAAACAGAGAGGGTCAATTTGATAGACACAACAGTGAAAATACCGTAATACGGGAAGCTGGCGATTATTACACTTGAAGATCTGATCAGTTACATCAATTCAAGAATAGTTGTAAAGTTGTAATGAATCGGTACCTCGGTACAGCTTGCTTTGCTGTTTCTACAATCGTTAGCATGACTGATATATATGTACAACACGGGAAAGTAAATGTAACGCAGTAAGAAAGAATTGTTGACAGGTTTTGTAACTAACCAAGATGAAAATAAAGTGCTTAGTTTATATTATTTGAGTGTAGCTCAGGTTAAATCCATAGCTTTCAGACCTAATAGAGAGGCTGACACGACTGTCCCAACTTATTTAAACTAGATTATTTCACGCCAGCATCAGAAAATGATAATTAAAAACTGCAGTAATTTTTGGCACAATATCCATTTGATAAATCAGAACGAACTGCAAGAAAATGTGTCTTGACTCGAAATAAGTGCCTAATTTGAGCTTAGCTTAAGAAAAAAAAAATGTTCTCTCGAGTTGTAGATAAAGTTCTTTTTTACATTTTGATTTGTCATTAAATGAGAATAGCGTAATTTTTCCTTGGCTGGGGAGGGCTGCCGGACATGAAGTAGATACACGTAGGGATGGATATGTCAGCAGTGTAGGTTTAATGAATAAGCAGGTAGATTAAAATACTTCACATAGTAGATTACTGCCAGTAGTATTAAGTAAAGAGAAGTGGGACCTTAGGTTACATATACACGTCACGTTCGGATAAGACGGTTGCTTTTGTCTGTGTAATAACTATCGTTCGATCGCGCGGTCG
Organism: Cydia fagiglandana; assembly: GCF_963556715.1. Classification (NCBI taxonomy): domain Eukaryota; kingdom Metazoa; phylum Arthropoda; class Insecta; order Lepidoptera; family Tortricidae; genus Cydia; species Cydia fagiglandana. The sequence continues at coordinate 11,618,819 of NC_085938.1, forward strand.
CCGCGGTGTTTAATAAAGTTACAGTTGTTTAATTACGCAAATTATGCTGGACATTATGTATACGTCTGCTGTAGTAGAAGTTGTGACCCTTGAAGTAGTGAAACAAGTTATTAACGATATCACAAGAGCAAAGCAGTATATAACATCACATATGGTAGTCATAGATAAAATATAACGTGAATGGAGTTCTCACTGTCTAACAACACCGATGTTTGGTATGAAATCGGTGTTGCCACGTTGTAATTAAGGACTGCTTGGAGCAATTTGGAACTGAACGCGCGAGATTATGGGAAATACAATAGTAATAGTCATAGGTAGACAGAGAGATCAGTAACGGACCAGAGATGACAAATCGCAGCCGTGATCCTACTCAGCTCAGCTCAGACATCGTGCTTACGATGTCTGATGATCCGATGGCTTAGTCGCTCACACCAATCTCAGGATCCTGCTTTCAGTCTCAGATCAGAGATCAGTTAGTTTAGCACAGATATCAATTAATCATATAATTATCATATCAAAGATCATATTATTAATCAGTTCAGCACAAACATTGATGAATGCTCAGACCAATCTCAGGATCAAATTATTAATCAGCTCAGCACAAACATTGATGAATGCTCAGACCAGTCTCAGGATCTTGTTCTTTATCAGCTCAGCACAAATACAGATGAACAATCGGATCAGTCTCAGAAACGGTGTACCTCAGCACATATCTATAACATCATCAGAAATTGTACGAAATCTCAGGTCATGCCGATTCACAGCGCCAAAGCCTAGAGAGGCATTCAGAGGATGAAAATCTCAAATACATTATTATTCACATTAGTGTTCTTATCATCTAATTGTTGATTTATTTACATGTTTGCCTATGAACATCTAATTCCAATTAAAAGAGTAGCTTCTTCCTGCGGGGCGGGAGTGTCGCGAACATATCGCGAACCGGCTAATAGCTGCCAGCGTCATGGGGTAGATGGCGCTCGCAGTCACGTTTAAGTTAAAATAACCACTTCTAGGTTATGGTGATTTTTTGGGGAGACAAGAGGGTAGACGCCGAACGATAGGGATAAGAGGAGGTTATGTGCGAACAAATCTACGGAGGGAGAATTTTGCTTTTGGATCAATTCAACGAGTTTCTTATGGTGTTATTATATTAATGATGTGTCTCTTGTAAATTGTGAACAGCGTATATCAGTAATCAGAGTGAACAGTGATCCGAGGGAATTGTTGATGGCTAATATGAACTTGTGGTAAACTAGTGTGAGGAATGGGGTCGCTATAAGGGGAGGTTTGGAGGCGACTACGAAGTTCAGGAAACCAGGTGGATAATCAGGTGAATCTAATTTTATATGCAGGTAATAAAGTAGGACACCAGCAATGAGTGAATCGTCATCTCACTAACGTCCAGGCCTCATATAGGTATGTCGTATGATTACATATCGTTGACCAATCTCAGTAAAGGCATCATCTCATTCGATAGGTTAACAACCTGTGGTGAGCTTGACGACATGCACCATGCCACAGAATAAATAATAGTACTAGGTACAGAAGACTCACTCTCTAACAAAACGCGTCTGTTACGATCAGGAAAGATATGGCCGCTAGGCGGCGACAGCGCCACGCGCGGCTTATGGCTAGCCACCAAAATTGGTGTGAAACGTACGTACTTTTAGCTACCTGTAGCAAAGCGACGAAATCGCGGAGTGAGCCACGCCTGACCATGCTTAAGCAAGCCTACTTAGTGTAAATTACATTCGATAGTGTGACGGACGTATGCGTTTTCGAAGTCTCGTTTTGTATGGGATTTTGAATAGCGGGCAAAGCGGGACGTTTTGGAAACTCAAATTTCCATACAAAATGAGACTTGGCGCAAACGCGTACGTCACGTCGCGCTATCGAATGAAATTTATACTAGGGTTACATAAATAAATCCTCTTGCGAATACTTTGGTTGTGGAATGAGTTTCCTGCCGCGGTTTTCTCGGGGGATCACAGTAAGGGACTCTTTAAGAAACGAGTACCTATAGGTTTTAACGAGTCAAAGCTCGTATGATAGCAATATCGTATTCTGACTGTAATACGGATAACAGGTTTAATACGGATATTTTATGGATTTCATCTGTCAGTGTCAATCTTTGGTTGAAGAAATGTCTTTGGACTAATGCCTATATCCATAACAAATCCATATCAAATTCATAAGTTTCATAACCTGTTATTTCATTCAGAATATTCAGACTACTGCTAAAAATACAACATAATAAAAACCTGGGTTTAAGGGCCGGTAAATAATGTGTATATCGATATGTATAGGTATATAAAACGATAAAGAAACTTTCATATATTGTTTTGCAGAACATATCGAATGCTTTGGATGGAACAATACTTACCTAGTTAAGTAAATTAGTAGATTTAAATCAATATTTCAATAATGCCCTTTAAATAATTTAATTTGCGCTTAAATTCTCATATGGGAACAAATGTATAATAAAAAGGTTGAATTTGCATTTCAATGTCTAAATAAATCCCGCTGGTATACTAATTTCAGTAATTTCGCTTGTTGATTTAAATTTGAAAGCGTACATATCCATCCCTGCACGGTTGTGATAGCTTTATTAATGTGTTAATTTTGGTGAATATCATCATTTAGATGGTTTCATAAAAGCACAACGTCAAGGATTTCTTTAATTTTCTAAATCTCCCGTAAAAAATAAAAGTTAGAGTACTCAAGAGTAGAAAAGTGAAATATAATTAATATTTATCTATATCAGATAAATATTCGGATTAAGAGGAAAGGGAGGACACGTGGTCCTCATTTTCCTCTCGCACGGAAATCGGTTTCGAGTCAGGTCGTCCACTTAATTAAGTACCTATGCTTTCACTTATATTAACTTATATTTATATTAAGGTGTTGTTTAAATATATTCAAGATTTTTATTTTCCTTTGAATGCTAGCTTGCTAACAAGACAATTTAAATGATCACACATTTCACGCTACAGATTACTAAATTTAGAGATGAAAATTCATTCGAGGCGTCAATTGAGACAGAGCTTGAAAATATCTATTGGTAACACGTGAAGCAAACATATACATGAAAACCTACGTTATCTAATGGTTATAAGGTGTACTATCGCTTGGTTTAAAGCCACCGTGATCCGTCGATGATCACATGAACAGGCATATTTTCACAGGAATAAAATGCCGTAAGTGAATAGGGGTGACAATGATACATACGACGATATTTGCCAAGGGTGGGAATACATTATTCATGATCAGTCGGCTTCGGCGCGCAATCAGCTGATGCGATAATACATTTTCGCGTAGGACATGTTTGAGATACGACGTACTGCTTATGAATATTATTAAAAGGTTAAAAGTAAGTAAATATGTAAGTACCTACTTGTCGTGATTTCTTAAACATACATCATCATCATCATCATCTCAGCCTATATACGTCCCACTGCTGGGCACAGGCCTCCTCTCGAGCGCGAGAGGGCTTGGGCTATAGTCCCCACGCTAGCCCAATGCGGATTGGGGACTTCACATACACCTTTGAATTTCTTCGCAGATGCGTGCAGGTTTCCTCACGATGTTTTCCTTCACCGAAAAGCGACTGGTAAATATCAAATGATATTTCGTACATAAGATCCGAAAAACTCATTGGTACGAGCCGGGGTTTGAACCCGCGACCTCCGGATTGCAAGTCGCACGCTCTTACCGCTAGGCCTCCAGCGCTTCTAAACATACATGAAGGTTCTAAAATCTTTTAAACATACATGAAGGTTTATTAAGATACTATCTCGTTATAAAACGGTCAGCCGATAACAAGATATTACTATCTGAATAGACCTCCTGAATATTTACCCTAAAGATAGACGAAATCTGTGCACAACCCATATCAAACGTCAATAGGTGAAAATAAAAAAGAGAGAATATTAAAAATGTCTACATGTGTGTACAATAAGGTAAAAGTACGCTCCACCGAACGCTCAATATCCGTCCGTATTACCGAATTTCTTCTATTTTAGGCTGTAAGTCGATTATTTACAGCTGATATTTACTTGCGTATTTTTTTTCCACGAGTTAAATACCTATCTCTTCCACTATGCCTCAGAGTCGGCCAATTTGTCCCGCAGTTGGGACGTGGCAACTGATCGAAACGGATCGTTGCTGCCGATTGCCACTTTGTATGGGCAACCTTAAAGAAATCGGTAAGAAGTTGCGTATATTTCTTAAGGTCATAAAACCTTTTAAATTTATTTCTGTGTTTCAAAGTATGGTTTTTCAGTGTGACTACTTAATTAGTTTGTGTATTTTAGTCAATTTAATTAATTTAGTGCAGTCATATTATCAGAAATTAAGCTTAATGTGAGTTTGGTGATGAGTACACCGACAATTTGATTGGAAGGTATTATCGAACAGCGTCCGGACTCAGGGAAAGCGTATGTTTATGAAATTATTTTTTTAATGGTTGATTACGAACTATTTAGATTAACTACCTAATTTCACAAATAACTTAATGTATTTGTAATTTTACGAGCAATTGCCGAACAACAATAACCTATATATATTATTATAAAACTGCGTTTGAAATGTTCATGTTTTACGCATTTTTGGCATCAAAATAAGGTTTTTGGCAAGACTATTATCAAACAATAATTTTAGATATTTTACGTCAGTATTAGCAAGAACTTTACACATGTACGGTTTTGTAATGGATTCAAGTATTAAATTTAATGATAGATTTGTAGTTATACCACATTGATTACGATTTAAATACTATTTTCAAAATCCGTTCGCGAAATAGGTTCCACATATTTTCCATGTTTCGTTCACCGAACGGCCGTTCGGTAAATGGTACCCATGGTCTCTGCTACCGAACTCATGTTTGCGTTGGCCATGTTTCTATTCGACGTTCATGAGAATATAATCCTTATTACGATAACGGCTAGGTCGATATTTATATGTTTATTTTTTGTGACCATTATTTCAATGCCAGCGCTTTTCAAACTTTAGACATACTTATTGGACGCCTGATAATAGTCTTGGAATGTGGACAAAAAAACTGAATAGGATAATAAAAATAATGAAGCAATAATATTTTATACAGGGTGGTCCGAACCTAGATGTCCAAAAATTTTTTTTAGATTCCTCTCGTCGTGGGCGATTGTGATTTTTTAAACTTTTATCTTTTGTTATGAAATTCCGGGGTTCCCATACAGGGTGGCTAAAAATTAACTACATTCCCATTCCCAGGGAGGTTTTGGGATTATACTGAGCAACTTTTACTATGGGACCAACTCCGAAATCGTGAAAAATTTTTACCCTTCCATAGAAAATGGACGAACCAAAATTTATGAAACAGCCAAATTTTTTTAAACACATGCGTACATGTTTTATAATTGTTGCGTACCTTACTTACTGACTTATTTTTCAAAAGTATTTTTCAATAAAAAAGACACTTCAAGATCGCTTACCATCTTTATAATGCTAAAAAACGAAGCATAGTAGGGATTTAATAGTGAACTACTGAAGTTTGAGCACCACTCAACACCATATTTTCATACAATTATTTCCTAGTTCGGTAATGCGGGCTCCCTATTCGGTATAATGTGCAAATCACGTTTCTTAGTTCGGTAAACGGTACAAACAAGGAAATTGGAAGAAATGACTTTAAAAATGTTTTTAATACACGTCCAATCATTTCAGTAATTTATAGGTATGTTTAAATGAGGACAAATTTATCTATATTTCTATTTTAGTATTGAACATATTCGTAAGAAAATATCAGAACTAATAAAAAAATTAAACGTAAGTTTAGGGCTTAAGCATTCGGTGAAGCGTACATTTACCTTATCAGCCAAAACTATGCAGTATCTTTGTTGGTATAATATTTTAAAATTTAAGGATGACTCACGTTAGACCGGGCCGACAGGGCCGTGTCCGGGCCGGAGCTTCCAGCGCTTACTTTTCTATGACAGATGATAGGTGATCACGTGATGCTTTTTTTTCTTTTTTGCGTGGTGTGTGAAAACGAAGCCCCGGAAGCTCCGGCCCGGACACGGCCCGGTCTAACGTGAGCATAATGTAATAATTTGTTGGTATAAGAGTTATTAGATAATAATGAATAAATAAGAATCTTCTCTATTTCGATCAAGTACTTAAATATTCTAGCCGTAACACCTGCCTCCAGCGCCATTTGTAAACAATTCGGTTGTTACAAGTTTGTTTCGCATCTAATTGTCGCGCCTTCAACTATACTCGACTTTGAAGAGATAAGAAATTATTAATAGGCTTTCAGGATAAATAAAGAACAAAGTTTTGTAGCGGAAGCCGCGTGGCGGTGTTGATTGCTAAAATTTCCCGCTGAGATAAATGTGACTTTAATAAACAAGGAAAGTTAAGACACAGAAAACCTTGGTTAAAATGACACAGCTAAATAAAGCATCAATCCCTACAAATATTTTAATGTGAAAATAATTAACCTGTCTGTCAGCCTGTCTGTTACACCGCTCTTAAACCGCTGAACCGATTTAGATGAAATTTGGAAAATGCTTCTTCAAATATTTGTTTTCTTCTTTCACTCTAACAAATATGAACTTTATCTGTTTGCAATTCAACATTTTCTGAAAATGAAACGACGTCGTTCACATTCAAATGTAGAAAAACAATAAGACGGCGCATGTTTCGTAGGGACGCAGGTCGTTTGCTATAATGCCATACCCTTTTGGTTTACGTACACTGCAAACCCCAGCCAAGAAGTTTTGTGTTACGAAATTTACGTAGTTACCTAAGCACCTACCTATTACTATCAAGTTAACTGTCTACGAGCCATGACTAACCCCTTGTTCATAAAACTTTACAAGCCACAACACAATTAGTTAATTTATGTTGTATCCCTTTCTTACAAATAGGTACATAGTCAAAATGAAAGATTAAGAGAAACGATATATGCATCAGCTAAATAGTTTCTCTTAATTTGTTATTTTAAGGCTTGTAGCGAGTTTGTGAATCGCCATATGTTATGGTATGTATGGTGTTGTACTTCTTAGGTGTTTGTTTTTATTACCCACATACAAATTACTGGTGAAACTCGGACAATTAAAAAAAATCGTTTTCTTTATTTTCTCCTATATTTTTTTACCGATTTGAAACATCATCTCACTGTACGCTACTCGTTCGTAGCTGAGTTAGGCCCGGATACGCCATCTGAGCCACTCGCGACTCACGTCACGGACCCGGACACGCTCGCACCAGAAGCGCCACGACGAACCGTTCCGACTCCGACGCTACAAGCACTTCGGTTACGTACGACCCATTTGCTTTTAAACTTATCCACTTTTTGTTACAGCCTTTTAAGTCAGAGGGGCTTACGTTTGACCCTTCAAGTCATCATGTCATCCCTTCTCATACAAGCATTAGGTACCTACATTCAGAAAGTACATACCGGGTGTGGCCTGTAACACGAGCAAATAATTAAAACATAGATTGTACTCCTCAAACGGTGACACTTTTGTTCAACAACTTTTAAAAATTATGAAGTATTTAGACTCCCTATTTTTCATACAAAATAAATATTATCTTTAATGGACGCCAACGCCACGCCATTATCATTGTGATTGACGTTGCTTGTCACGCCTTAAAAATAACAAGAGTCGCAATACATTGCGTCTTAGAATAAACTTTAAAGTTTATTAAAAATCAAACCACAAGTTATTATTAAAAGTCGCTGAACAAATGTTGGTCAGTATGAGGAGTACAGCCTACGGTTTAATTTTTTGCTCATATTACAGGCCACACCCGGTATATTACGAAACATTATGAATACTTTACTTTCAATTAGCTGCAATATCAATTTAAGTATAAAAGTTATTTGGATGAACGATGCAAAGAAGACAAATTGACTCCGATAAAATATGTATAAAACGAATGTTTCGAGCAGGAAAGCTTTCAGTTTGATGAGATGTGCTGGAACAAAGTCTGTTTTATTTTTCACGGGTCTTATGCGGCTTTTATGAATTCCGGGAGCCCGTAAAAGTTGTAAGCTCAATATGTATTTGGAATCTTACATTTTAACCGAAAACTGTACCTTTTCTGTAAGGTATGTATATCACTGATTTAAACTTTCACGATTATTTAACATTATGAAACTACACAACGGGACTTAAAACTTAAATACGCGATTAAGTATATGTTGGGTTACTCTACACATATTGATCTAGAGCATGAACAGATCAAGTCCTTGACAAAGATTTAGTTTACAAAATTATAATTAATAGCCAAGGAAATTTTAATCTAGTTGTATTATTAATTAGGTTCAATACCATGTGTTTGAAAATTATACGAGACAAAAGAAATGCTCCTTTGTTTGTTTGAATGAAGGTTGAAATTCCGTTGGAACAGAATGTACATCGTAAAGGGTAGACCAGTAGACGTGTTCATATTTAATAACTAACGTCAATATTAACACTGCTGAGTTTGTGCAAATTATGAAAGGTAAGCTTAGCTTTAGGTGCATACAAACATTCCTTATAACGCTTAGCTTAGTTTAGTGCTCTTTCTTAACCAAAATATTACTAATTGCTATCGAAGATTATAAATGCGATTTTCGAAAATTCCAAGTGCACTTAATAAGGTCATATCACTAGAGGCGAGAATCACAGTAAGTACGTACCTACACATAATGTTTAGTGAATAAATTTTGCACAAGTGTTAGTGATCATGTGAGTGTGTAGTTATTTCCCTCGGCGGGCGGCCCGCGGAACGGAAGTGATACGAAACGCGGATGACGCCGCTCTGATGCGTCCTTTCAGAGTACCTCAGCTGTGTAGGTAAGTTTCACATCCGTAAACACAACCTCAAAACACCCTAATGACTCTTAGTTAATAAAAGTGTTTCTTTAGCAAATGGTTGTTCTTTGTATTTATTACTGTGTTAAGGTTAATGTAACTATATGTAGTGTGAAAAGTTGATAACCTTCTTGCAAATGTTCCAATCAAATGTGTATGGAAACTTGATTTAGATTTTCACGATTTTTACACAGAATTGTTCTTCGAGACCACCGGTGTCGTCCACGAAACGTCGGCGCGTCGCAGATAATTTTACTGACCTAAAGATTACGTATTATTAAGGTGACAGTCCATTTCCAACGACAGCTGCACTACTGTTCATTTTACTATGGAAATTGACAATGACAGCGACGCGTTCAGTACCGGTAGTGCAGCTGCGGTTAGAAATGGAATGTTACCATTAAGCTCTCAATCGTAAAGTATTATAAGTGTATGGGAACTTGTTTATTTTACAAGGACACGTATTGAGATGCGAGGGAGTGCATCCGTGCAATATATGTGGTAAACAGGCATTAAAATTTATACGACTAGTTATAAGTTATAAGCAGCCGAGATTGCAACGTCTGGCCGGATCGAACAGAATTCGCCCGTCAGCGTCTCTCTCTAAGATGTATAGCGTCGCATTTTGTTCCAAATAACTAAACATAAATCGTCGATTTCATGAAGTTCTAAAATATGATACACGATTTAGAAATTCCAGAAATATTTACCTATGGTTCACATGTATGCAATTACGATTGGTTAGTTACAACATATTTTATTAGTTGGCTAAAAATTTACTTAAAAGTAATGATCTACTTACTTATTGACATCGGATTTCGCCGATGGGCCAACTAATCAGCGCTCAGATGGCCAATTAGTCGGTCGACTAGTCGGAAAAATCCATCCACCTCCATATAGTTTACATGCGGATGGAAACTGCAGCAGCTTTGTTTAAGTTCGGATACCATTTAAGGGCCCCCCCCACATCTGGCGTCTTTCGAGCGTCGGCGTCTACAATTCTATGGCCGACGTCGACGCAACGTCGACGCAGCGTCGACGCAACTGCGCAGCGACGTCATTTTCCATAGCGCTGGACCGACGCCGACAGACGCCGACGCTCGAAAGACGCCAGATGTGGAAGGGCCCTAAAAATAATTTTACTCTTTACGTCTCACTATTATCTTGATTTATATTAGAGTACCTGTGTTATATAACGCATATGCATTGAGTTTGTTGTTGGCTACTTATCAATGTATTAAAAAGGCTTGCTACGAAGATTCTCCTTACTATCTCTTATTAGCTTGGCAGGAGCCACCTGACGAAGCTTAAAACTCGCGACGGGAGGACCGTATTGTCGAAGCCGGAGATCTCCGCCGAGATTGGGGATTTCTATGGCCGGTTATATGCTGCACATGCCCCTCATTCCCAACGAGACGATCATGATTCCAGAGCCACCCTGACACGCCATTACACCGACGAACTGCCAGACATCAGTCAAGACGAGATCGTATTAGCTCTGAGGCAGCTTAAAAATGGAAAAGCCCCCGGTGAGGACGGAATAACATCAGAGCTTTTGAAAGCTGGAGGAACCCCTGTTATACAGGAATTACAGAACCTCTTCAACGCCGTCCTTCACAGTGGGAGAACTCCAAAGGCGTGGAGCGGGAGTTTGGTGGTGCTCTTTTTTAAGAAGGGAGACAAAACCCTCCTTAAAAATTACAGACCCATCTTGCTCCTGAGTCACGTCTATAAGCTGTTCTCACGAGTGGTCACGAACCGTCTCGCCAGGAGACTCGACGAGTTCCAGCCGCCAGAGCAGGCAGGGTTTCGCGGAGGATATGGCACCATAGACCACATTCACACAGTGAGGCAGATTATACAAAAGTGCGAAGAATATAATCAGCCCCTGTGTCTAGCCTTTGTGGACTATGAGAAGGCCTTTGACTCTGTCGAGACCTGGGCCCAGTTTTATAAAGTTACAAGTTACAGGTTACAAGAGTACAGGCTACAGGCACCTGTAATGCACGGTGAACGGCTACAGGTGTTTTATAAATACACATAGATAATTACAGTTGTAAAGAACCACGGTCAATCTCGATTACATGTGAAATCTACAGGTGTGAACGACATCACTATTTTAAAAAAAACGTCTGTCATAGATACTCGGTGCTCTACTAAATGCTGTGTTATTGTTTGCTGTAAAATATTAATTACTGGAAAAATGGCCAGAAATGAAGGAAAAGTCGAGTGGTTGAGAGCGGTGTTCGATGCCAAGGATATACTTTTTGGGCCGTTTTCAGATTCAGATTAAGTTAGATTTAATGAAATATTTACCTAATAAGTAAATAAGTACTGTTTCACATTACATTGAAATGTATCGTTTCGGTAGCGGCTCAAAGATAAGTACGCTGTGTATAGAAAATTATGACCATAATGTGAATGCACTATACTTAAATAAAGAGAAGATTGCTAATAAATCAACGACAAATATCGGCACCAATCCTTTCCGTTTCCTAGAAAATAAAATAAAACGAATCGTCAATAAAATCAATATCAAACATATTATCACTTTATTTCCTATTTACCTACTATTTCAGATACATTAACAAAAACTTATAAGGTCAGTGCATGGAAAAGTATGCATTCCCTGGCACAATCGTTGGTGTTGGTGCCTAACAATAAAGAGTAAAGTTTAAAATCTCTCAGAAAACGAATAATTTTAATTAAAATTAAGAATTACGAGCGAAAGAGCGAATCAGAGACACTACAAGTAGCTGCTGTTGTGCTGTTACAGGACTCAAGACGTATGTAAGTTTTTGTTACAAGTGTATCAATCTACACTTGTAATTTACAATATTTTTATAAAACGCTTGTTCGATTATGAGTTTAAAACTATTAAACTCCCATATTTTCGTCTATGGTTGAGCTACAGGCACTTGTACCTGTAACCTGTAAAATTGTAGCACAGTACTTTTATAAAACGCAAATTGTAAAAAACGGAGCAAGTGTTGCCAGTAAACGCCTGTAAACTTGTAACTTGTAACTTTATAAAACTGGGCCCTGGGCTGTTCTGGAATCCTTACAGCGATGCCAAATAGACTATCGTTATATCGAGGTGTTGAGATGTCTCTACGAAGCCGCCACCATGAGTGTCCAAGTACAGGGTCAGCAGTCTAAACCTATCCAATTGCGCAGAGGGGTGAGACAGGGGGATGTTATATCCCCGAAACTGTTCACAAGCGCGTTGGAAGATATGTTTAAGACGCTGGACTGGAAAGGTAAGGGCATTAACATAAACGGCGACTACATCTCACACCTACGATTCGCAGATGACATAGTCATAGTGGCGGAGTCGCTAGAGGAGCTGAACCGGATGCTGGACAGCCTAGCTGCGGCCTCGCGACGCATCGGTCTTGGCATGAATTTGGATAAAACTAAAGTCATGATCAATGGCCACATTGATCCAATACCGATAGTCGTAAATGGCCACCTTCTCGAAATCGTTTCGGAATATACTTACCTCGGGCAGATTCTACAGTTAGGTAAAAACAATTTCGAGAAGGAGGCCAAGAGGAGGATCCAGCTGGGCTGGGCAGCGTTTGGGAAACTACGCCGAGTCTTCTCGTCATCCATACCGCAATGCTTGAAAACAAAAGTTTTCAATCAGTGCGTCCTACCCGTCATGACCTACGGAGCCGAGACATTGGACACTCACGGTAGGGTTGGTCCACCAGTTCAAAGTCGCTCAGCGAGCTATGGAGAGAGCTATGCTCGGAGTTTCTCTGAAGGATAAGATTCGTAACGAATACATTCGACAGAGAACCAAAGTTATCGACATAGCTCAAAGAATTAGCAAGCTGAAGTGGCAGTGCGCTGGCCATATCGCACGAAGAACCGACAACCGCTGGGGGAAACGTGTTCTTGAGTGGAGACCGCGACTCGGCAAACGTAGTGTAGGACGCCCTCCGGCCAGGTGGGATGACGATCTGCGAAAGACTGCAGGCAGTCTTTCGCAGATCGTCATCCCATTGCTGTATGCGGCAAGCTGAAGACAGGGCGCTATGGCGCTCTTTAGGGGAGGGCTATGTCCAGCAGTGGACTAATATAGCCTGATGATGATGATGATCTCTTATGTATTATTTGTGTTACCTAATGATCCTTTTTTAGGGTTCCGTACCCAAAGGGCAAAACGGGACCCTATTAAATATATTAAGAACGGGTCACTCACGTATTTTAAGTCGAAAAACGCTCGACATGTTTCACTCCGTACCGAGGAGTGTCGGGACCCTATTACTAAGACTTCGCTGTCCGTCCGTCCGTCCGTCCGTCTGTCACCAGGCTGTATCTCACGAACCGTGATTGCTAGACAGTTGAAATTTTCACAGATGATGTATTTTTGTTGTCGCTATAACAACAAATACTAAAAACAGAATAAAATAACGATTTAAATGGGGCTCCCATACAACAAACGTGATTTTTGACCAAAGTTAAGCAACGTCGGGCGTGGTCAGTACTTGGATGGGTGACCGTTTTCTTTTTGCATTTTTTTTCGTTTTTTTTTATACTTTATGGTACGGAACCCTTCGTGCGCGAGTCCGACTCGCACTTGCCCGGTTTTTTTTGTTGCATGCATGGTGTGAGGTGTGTGTTTAGTCATTGCATGTTATAAAAGTCAAGAGAGTCAAGACTGTTATTTTTGAAAGCAATAAGTAACAAGGAAACACACAAACCATGTATATTGTCCCCAGCACTGCTACGAAGCCTCCTAAGAATAAAAAACTCAAGTGCACTTGGTACCGTCTGTGTTTGCGCAAGCAATACCAGAATAACTCGGTTTGCTGAGAGTTCTTTAGACGGATCTTAATTTACGTATCACTTTTTATTTTATTTGGATTTAAGTTTATGAGTGCGGTTTTTCCATTTTTTCTTTGAATATACTTACAATTTCTACAGTAAATAGCTAACCGTCTAAAATAAGATCTCGTAAGGTTGAGTAGGTACACTGAGAGAAAAGCATAACAAAAACACACTTAGAATTACAAAAATAAACTTAATCCGGGGACAAGGAGAGTTAACTAATAGGAACAAATTGACTTTTGCAATTTCTATTTAGTTCTTGCAATTTCTATTATCTGTTTGTTGAAATTAGATTTAGGATTACTGAACTGTTTGTAGAAATAAATAAACTTTACAGAAATAGTGAAACGTCTATAATTATTACTAAACTTAATTTTTTCCCCCAGTACAGAACTGTTTTTTTAATTCCTAGTTTAGTTTACTAATGATTTTTCTCTCAGTGTAGGTATTGTATTGTAGTATGGCCGATTTTCCGCAACTCGACGTCTTGCGCCTTGCGCCTATTTTTCGTGATAGGGGGTGGGCTAGTCCTGCCAGCACAGTTCCTCGAGGAATCCTATCAAACCTTTGATGTTGAGTAGGACCTTGGGGAGGTCTCTCGGAGGTCGGAGATGTTTTGCCCTGTATGGGACCACTCCGCTGCATTCCAACACCACGTGAAAGGCTGTTTCTTCCTTCTCCGTGTAGAAAGGTATTGTCGGCGTCGTAGCAATGACAACCCTCATTACACACTAATGGATTTTGTGGCAATGTATCGCTGATCTTACATAAAGCAGCTTACAATAACATCAGTTAGCAAAGTACGGTATCGATGGGACGGGGAACCGTTTCGCTACTATTTAATATAAATGTAGTTGTGCGGCAGTACTACAATACGGCTCACCGATTGGACATAAATAATTCAGGACACCTTTAGTTGTGCCCTGTGTACTGAGCGCATAGCGATTCGAATCAGGCTCTATACCTTCAGTGTACCTCTGTAAACCTTTAATGGAAATAATCAGTGTAGGCTTCTATACTAAAACGAGCTACGCCCAAAATAAGGTACGTTCGGCGGCCAGACGTCAGGTTGCGATTACTGTTAAGGTAACATTCCATTTCTGACCGCAGCTGCACTACTGCTCCGACACGTATCGACGTGTCGGAGCAGTAGTGCAACACGACAAACATCGGTTTGTCGTTGGAAATGGACTGTCGTCACCTTTAGGGTAACATTCCATTTCTGACCGCAGCTCTGCTGCACTACTAGTGCGAACGTGACGGTGTTATTGTCAATTTCCATAGTAAAATGAATGGTAGTGCTGTGCTGCTGCTGCTGTCATTTTAAATGTCACATTTACCCGCCATCCTGATGCTCGCTGATCCACTAGATTTTAGGTTTGGGCCACGCCAAAAGTCATTGAGTTGAATTATATGCGTATACGAACTATACGAAGTAGTCCAAACTGTAATTTGATGCGAGATTGTAGGCGTTTTATTAGCTACTAGTTTACGAAAGCAATATCAATAATTTATTTTGTTTATATATCTTCGAAAGATTTGTATCGCAATATTGGTTATTATTTTTACAGACTTATGGTAACATTCCATTTCTAACCGCAGCTGTATTACTGTCAATTTTACTATGGAAATTGACAATGACAGCGACGCGTTCAGTACCGGTAGTGCAGCTGCGGTTAGAAATAGAATATGTTACCATTATTGTGATTGTTCAAGATAACGAAAAGAGAAATTTTTTTTATTTTATTTGATGGGTAGAATTATAATAGCAAATGCAAAAAGGGCTATTACTATAGTCTGTATCTTTAGGTATTTAAATAAAATTAAATCAAATGGCTCCTTAAGCCAGTTGAAGGTAGATGAACACAAATACATGTTCAAATAATGTAGGTTAAAGTCAGGTCGTTCAGTGGCAGATCCAGGCGATTTTGTATTTGGTTGGTTAGCCAGTAAATGTTATAACTACCCGAAAATGTACAAATTATAATGTTTACTTTTATTTAAATACCTAAAGATAAGTACAGAGATAATTTGTCTGCTGGCTGAACCCTGCACCTTAAACGTTGGAAGTTTTTGAGACCCCGACTACCTATAAATATATGTACCTACGTAAGTAAATCATATAATTTACGAAGCTTACTAAATAGAGCGAAATTCCCGTGTTGAGCCCGTAATGGCTGAAATTTATCCAATTTGTCACCTATCGCACGTCTATACGGCGAATAATCGAGTTGCTTTGAGAGCTTTCGCACTCAAGTAAGTGCTTAGAGCAAAATTAGATCATACCGCATGCTTCGGAGCACTTAGGCAAAATTAAGGGCTGACCTACAATTTCATATTACGGAGGCTGACCGACAACATCTTCATTAAGGCGCCGCTACATTTTATTTATTAAATTGTTCATATAATTTATTGATAAAATAGGCAAATATAATTTCACAATTTTCATTCATTATCTAGGTACTTATACAAGATTTTTGAAAGGTAATTTTTTATAAACTTTATGGCTGCGAGACGGTCAGCACTCACAACATCCAGTTTTCTGACCAGCGATATTTTGTTAAGGCCTGCATTTATTAATGACAGGAATAAAAAAAAAATCATTCAAAAGCAATGTGTAAAAATATATAAGTAACAAGAATTTTATTATACCTAAATATAAAATCAATATCAGCTTGTATCCTTTATTGTGAGATAAGTTGTGGCACACATGTCAGTAATTTGAAAAAAAAACCGGACAAGTGCGAGTTGGACTCGCCCACCGAGGGTTCCGTACTTTTTAGTTTTTGTTGTAATAGCGGCAACAGAAATACATCATCTGTGAAAATTTCAACTGTCTAGCTATCACGGTTCGTGAGATATAGCCTGGTGACAGACGGACGGACGGACGGACGGACGGACGGACAGCGGAGTCTTAGTAATAGGGTCCCGTTTTACCCTTTGCGTACGGAACCCTGAAAACATATCTGTCCCTGCTTACTTCACCTTAACTATAATGTGCTACTCTCTATGTAGTTAAGTGTTGCATCTAAATGGAATGGTCTATGAATAATGTATATAGGTCATCGTAGCTAGTTTAATAAGGATTCTTTGTTTACCTATTAGGTACCCGGAGTAAAAGTGCATCGATAAAATATACGCCTTGAAAATGTACTTTAATTTCAAAGTACATTTTCAAGGCGTATATTTTATATCTCTATAAAGTGTAACATCGTAATTCACGCGGAACCATTTTAAGATATTTTCATAATATTTGTTTCGGATATAAAATGTCATAATTAATATGAAATTGTAAGATCTCAGAGACGATAAGGCTACACTATGTATTCTATAATATGACTGCGCAGAAGTCTATAACAGGCCTTCCGTATTTTGAAAGTTTTGGTTTGTGGGCATATAAATCTTCTAATTGCTACAACACAAGTCTTGCTTACATTAAGCTAGGCCAATTTGGGCAAGATCGATAAGGTGTAAAAAATAAATATAAGTATATTGTACGAGTGTTTTGATTTCATTATTTTTTAACTTTTCTCCCTCGTTATTCAACATGAAACGTAGCTATTAGAACCACACATCCCAACCGAGGCTTCATCAAGGCAGCCCCCGTTATAAAGCCGATTCATCAGGTCTGTTGTCACTTCGTTAGCACTCGAGACTGCCATGTTTACCCCTAGTCAGGGAATGAAGGAGCCACAGAGATAGTGCTGCGTTGTCGTTTCTTTTCATTATTTTATAATGGACGTAAAATATATCTTTTTATCTATTAAGTTGGTACCAGGTCGGATCGACCGGGTACTAAACTGAGCAAATATTTTAAAATGTATTTGTTCTATTTTATTTTGGTTTAGGTCACACTTAAGTCACTTAGGCCATGCAAATGTCAAAAATCCGGGCAGCGACATTAATCTTGATTTGCGGCAGTAATGCATTCGACAGTACTTATTGCTGCATGAAACGTAAAAAAAAGGTCATGTTATCGAGAAATTTACATCAAATTTGACGTTTGTGGCAGTAATGAATTAATGAAGTTGGAAGAATTCACTGAAAGATAAAGTCCAATTTGCGACAGAGTGGTCTTGCGAAATACTTATGTGACTCGTAGTTTTTTCTTAGAAATCTGTACAACAGAAATGATTTAAGTAGTTAAGTATTTCGCAAAACCACTCTGCCGCTCCCCCGTATTCGTGACTAGGGCTCATTTAGACGATGCGAGAACTCGCATGCGAGTTTCAATACATTGCGGTTTTACATTTGTCGGTTGAATTGGACGTATTCTACAGTCCGCAATGTAACTAAAATCGCATGAGAGTTCGCGCGCCGTCTAAATCAGCCCTTAAGGAATATAACGTACGTTACGCACGAATCTTAAACGTAAACATTATACGCTTGGAATAGATTTCCAACGCGAACTTGTTGACAGTCAGTGAGCCTGAAATATTATAGTGAATACAAAGGAGACGGGCGCATCGTACTCGTGTTAAATCAACCGATGAGGGAAAGATGCTTTAGTGATTAATATAAACCGCAGCCTTTCTTAAAGTGACATTCCATTTCCAACTGCAGCGGCAATACTGTTAATTTTACTATGGAAACGCGTCGCTGTCATTGTCAATTTCCATAGTAAAATGAACAGTATTTAATTGCAGCTGCAGTTGGATATGGAATGTCACTCTTTCTCGCTGCTGGAGGTATGTTACGAGTATGAAATAAAAAATAATAATTTTGATCAATGATTCCATAATAGCACATAAATGTCGATTGTCACATTAGTTAGGGATATATAAACATATGTGTGCACCAGAAGGGCTAAGATGGCCGGCTCTTTATCATTTGTCACCATGCATGTCACGTTCTAACAAATATGTAAGTGCGAAAGTGACGCATGGCATGTTGAAAGGTGATAAAAACGCTATCATGATACCGCTGCAGATCTGTCTGACCGACATAAGTACCTACTGTATATCACTTGATATCATTAAGATTGAAAATGTTTCCAGGTTTGGTTGATAAAATGAAAAATTATCAAAAAAATTAACAAGCCACAGAGTATTTAAACGTTGTAGTAACACAAAATATAATTACTTGGATACTAATAATTATTCGTATTATCTAAGATTCCTAATTAAGGAGTGAATCGGGGAAACAATGGCCACCGAGTGCAATAAAGAATAATGATTTCGCCGGGAGTAGGAAAATAACAATTTGTCATTGTTCTGCTACATCCAGTCCGGGCGAAACATTCTTATTCATTTTTTCCTTCGTAATGGCCTCTAGAGTATGTTTTTACAGAAATATTTTTAGTAAGTACCTTCCTTATGGGTTAGATTGTGTTGTAAAACGTAACGGTTGCTTTTTATCACCACACCTTAATATAAAACGAAGTCTTTATGTCTGTATGTTCGCGATGAACTTAAAAACGAATAAACGGATTTTCATCCGGTTTTCACCTATAAATGGAGCGATCCTTGAGGAAGGTTTTATTTGTTAAGGTTTTATGTAAATTGGTTGAAATATGACGATATTTGCTAATGATTTACTACCCGTGCAAGTCAGGGCAGGCCGCTAGTTTGTTAAAAAATATTGTTATGTGAAACTTCTATGAAATTATGAAGTACTAGTTTACCTATAAATAACACTTGCATCGCGTGAGCTACAAATCGCCCCATTCTTGACCTAACTCTATTTTATTTTGGTTTAGGTTAGCGTTAGGTTAAAAATCCGGGTGTGGCCTGTAACACGAGCAAATAATTAAAACATAGATTGTATACTCCTCAAACGGTGACACTTTTGTTCAACAACTTTTAAAAATTATGAAGTATTTAGACTCCCTATTTTTCATACAAAATAAATATTATCTTCGATGGACGCCATCGCCACGCCATATCATTGTGATTGACGTTGCTTGTCACGCCTTAAACATAACAAAATTCGCAATACATTGCGTCTTAGAATAATCTTTAAAGTGTATTAAAAATCAAACCACAAGTTATTTTTAAAAGCCGCTGAACAAATGTTGGTCAGTATGAGGAGTACAGCCTACAGTTTAATTTTTTGCTCGTATTACAGGCCACACCCGGTATATAAACTGCTGTTTATAAAAAGAAACACGAAAATGAAATAAAAGTTAGTTAAAACATCATAGGTAGTCACGTTTTGTGTACATTGAAAATATCCTCGCACATAGCAACTTTTCCCAACGCGCCACCATTTCACAAATTCTTAAAGTAAATAGAAATAAAAAAGGTCTTATTGTCATAGGCCTGTTGCGTACAATGCGATGAAAAATTATGATTTATTATAAAGTTCGCGGGGCCTGGGAGGCTAATGGCGTTGCCCGAGTTATTAATGGTTGTTGTACTACTTGTACTACGTGACGTAGATCGTTCACTACTATAATAAAGACTAAATTTGCTCCATTTGTTTTGAGCCCGTAGTAATTAAATTGACATTGCAAAGGGAACTGTAATAATAAAACAGTATAATTGGGTTTATACGATTCATACGTTTAATATATAACAAAGTTTACGGTCATATAGCGTACGTGGGAGTATAAATGCCTGCCTTTCTGATTTCGTAGTACAAAGGAGAAAAAACGTGTTAGCGAATTAAATGTAGAACGCTGGCAGTCATCCAGTTTAATTCATTTTTAACAGGCAAGTACATATCTATATTAGTTAAGGTAAGTCCTAAAGAGGTGTAGATATGTTTGGGTTGAAAATAGGTATAAATGATTTGATCCGAAATCTTGATTTAGAAATCGATTTAGGAATATCTAAAAACATGCCCCATTCCGGCTGCCACACCTGGTACAAATGTGGCAATAAAAACTTTTTACAAAAAAAAAGAAAACCGACTTCAAAAAGGATGAAATAAAATATTATCCTTTTCAAGTCTATGCGTTACCAACTGATATGTTTGAAGTCGGTGCCAAAAAACATATAGCCACAACCGAATACAGAACCTCCTCCTTCTATGAAATGGAAGTCGGTTAAAAATGATAGTGGCGTTGCCGCGTTGTATCCATAAGTACGGCAAGCGATATTTGCTGGACCGAGTAAGAGCCGGAACGAATAAGAGTCGGATACATATCCGATATTATCCTCTATTGTGCTTTTTGCTGTCGGGATTCTATAGTTCGTTCTATGGATCTAGTTAGGTCTTATTATCTAATCTTTAAATGAGCAATTATTTTTTATTCATTTAAATTATTTTATTTAGCTACTTACATATTGTTTGAGAATGTTTATGTATAAGCCATGATAGAGCCAGAAGAGAGAAGATTGGAAAGTGTTGGGAGAGGCCTTTGCCAAAGGGCACACAGAATAATTATAATTAACAATGGAAAATAATTAAACAAACGATAAGTCACATATTCTGATACAAGGCTATAAAATAAATAAAAAATAAAAATGTATGAGCCATACGATTAAATTAGCATTAAATAAATAAATAAATAAATATTATAGGACATTCTTACACAGATTGACTAAGTCCCACAGTAAGCTCAAGAAGGCTTGTGTTGTGGGTACTCAGACAACGATATATATAATATACAAATACTTAAATACATAGAAAACACCCATGACTCAGGAACAAATATCTGTATCATCATACAAATAAATGCCCTTACTGGGATTCGAACCCAGGACCATCGGTTTCGCAGGCAGGGTCACTACCCACTAGGCCAGACCGGTCGTCAAAATAGAAAAAGACTACGCGACGCGTGTCTTATAAATAATTGAAAAATGCTTTTTTAAAAATTAGTAACCATTGCAAAATAATGTAAATAATCGTATATACTTAATAATTGTTACATATATGCATTGACTTATTTTCAAAAGTGGTTCTCAATAAAAAGACACGTCAAGATTGTTTACCTATTTCTATGCTAAAAAAATGAACTATAGATATGAATTAGCATTAGCACAAAATAATGTGTCTCACACGATCATAGTTATATGTATACTTACTTACGTATAACTAATACATACATGATATTAAATAAGGTTCGTCATTAGGTACATCGCGAGCACACAATTATTATCATCAAATCCTAGAACGATTTCAATTTCTATTCTATGATTTATTTGCATTTATACTTAATTTATAAAATATATTGTATGTGAAGCGGCACTCAAAATCTGAATATAATGGCGAAAACGATGATTGATGAGTTCGTTTTATTGTTGTTCGTAAGTTCGGAACACAAAACACATTTTTCATAAATAAGTGAATGACCTAATAAACATCACTTCGCGTTAGCTAGGTCTAGCAGGCTGTTATTATTATTAGTCACGCCTATAATAAAAGCAGGGTGTCTATTCTTATATAACTTACGGTCATAAATAGTTTTCGGCGTTTTTTCTTTATGTTGGACCAAAACTCCTCGTCACCACAAGCACTTCCACAGGCATCTTAAAGTAGCTCAATGTCCGCTTGATGTTAATCGAATGTGAAGGATAATATAAAACAGACCGATAGACAGATTTTTTTAAGACGGCTTTTGTGCAATGATTGATCCGGTTTTGATGAATGATGTGTCAATTGATTTGTCTTTTTAGTAAATAGAATTTTAACGGGCTTGAGATAAATGTTATTTTTTAATATTATATTTTTTATCATAATCTGTAGTTTTTCATATCATAATTTGTGCATCACACAAATATTTGTTACTGAGTCATGAGGGTGTTTAATATGTATAAGTATGTACATATTTATTAATACATATAAGTAATTATATCGTCGCCTTTCGTATATTCGTATATCGTCACGAGCTTTGCTTAGTTTGATTTGTGTAAGATATCCCCTTATCTTTATTTATTTTTCTCAAACATGCAATGAAATATTGATGTTATGTTCCTTATAATAGGCTGCGAAGTATGACGTTTCAGGTGCGGCTAGGACAAAAGGTCGTTAATGGAATTTCATACAAATCTTGCAGGCCTATGCCGGCAAAGTCCTCTTTTTTAATTTTCATTTCACAGATATTTGTAACACAGCATCGTGGCATTCATCCATTAAAAAAAATAGAGGCTGTATTTGCTTTATGGTTCGTAATGACACTCTGCCACTACGCCTATATAAAAAAAAACAAAAAACAATGTTTGCTATAATTTGCAGTTTTACTTGTATAAAATCAACATGAACTTAATAAATAATACATTAATAATCAAATTCTATAATTTTAAATTATAAATTTAACTACACAAATAAAAACATTTAAAATATTTCATCTAAACGTTAGCGGTAAAAAGGTCTACTCAAACACGCGTAGTTATTTTTTTAAATTGTTATGGAGGTAAAGTTGAAAAATTTTAATTCTGTTTTATTGGATTTATGGTGCGTTGTTGATTTTTTTACTTTAATATGAGTTCCGACGAAATAATGAAATTAATATTAATTGTAATCGTAGGTGTTGGATTGGCAGCGTAAGCAGAATTGATTTTAAATAACTTGCTGCCTCTGCCGCCAAATCAAAGACGAAGTATGTATATGGTTGCTTATGGCAATTTTATTATTTGAGAAACTAAGAAAAATGGCTTACAGTTTATTAGAAACAGTTTTGTGGCATATTTTAAATGAATGTAACTACAAATTCGTCAACACTGTGGAAATTATATTTATTTACTCCATGCATAAAGCAACGATGTATGTGAAACATGATATCAACATGAAAGGCTATGTAAACTTATATGACGAAAACGACAGTCAGACGGATACAAGGCGAAAAAATCAAAGATACGTGAAAATATACGGGTAGTAAAAATACACGACTCGTGTAAAACATACGCGTGATAATGATATAGGTACGTGTTGGTTATATTTTGGGTGTAGTTTACTTTTAGTTTTTTCTATAAATAAAACTTGGGTTTCGTGGATTTTTTATTTTATTTATTTCATTGCATGTTTGAGAAAAGCACTATACAAACCTCGGCGGGAAATGGGGTTGCCCGCGCTCAGACCTATCCGGCCTCGCTTCGCTCGGCCGTCTATATGTCTTCGGCCGGCAACCCCTTTCGTCCCGGCCTCTGTAGTAATGTACTATTAATCATCTTTTTCCCTTAACATTATATTTCGTTTCTATTTACGCTTGTTGGCTACCTACCGTCGTGGTAAAAAAATATAAAAAAAGATACATACTTCAAAATAAAATCTCAAAATTATATTTAACCGTATTTCTGTGCTTTCCATACCTATCTCGTTTCCCTACCGCGAGTTTTTCTCCGGGTGAAGGGCCTCTTCACACGAAGGACCGTAGAGGGCGCGTATGATTTTCCTACTGAGTGCGTAGCTATGCCGCAGTACTCCTATTTGAAGTTGTATGAACATGACGGTTAAGACGAAAATAATTTCCATAACGTGAATATCCAGAGGGAAATGGGGATTAAGTTTGTATGGAGAAGCGATCGTGCCCTTTCCTCTTAAATTTGATATATTGTTGTCAGTTATCTGTCGAGTTAAAACACTTCTAATATTAGTAGCTTATACCTAATGGGACCGTAACCGTGACCAGCAGAACTAGTGTTGCACAGAACAGGAAAACGTGCAAAATTCTCTAACTCGTCGATTGAACAGTTGGTAGTTTTTTCCCCTTTAAAAAAAATTATTTAGATTCTGTGTACCTATAAATGTTTTGGCGGTACGACTTTTATTTTAACTTGTTTAGCATGTTTGAGTAACGCTATTTGTATTCTGGAAATGAATTATAGATTCACTAGATATGAAATTGTAAAGATATGTGACGTTCCACGCCAAACTATTGCCCCGGCTGAATATTAGAACGGCATTAATAATAGCGTAAGCGCCAGCCGCCATAAGGTACCTTTTGCCGTGGAACGTCATATATCTTTACTATTTCATATCTAGTGAGTGAATCTTTAACTCATTCATTTCCCGAATCGCGCCGTAGTTTCTTACTGCTCGCGTGATTCTACTGCCGCAGTATACCTGTGTTTACTGAACAAACTCCGAATATTGCGCCTGAAATAAGTAAGGAGCAGTTTTCTGAGGCTTAGTTTTTATATGAATTTGTGAGGGTGTGTTTTTCGTTGAATATAAAGGGTCGGCTGTTTATCTAAGGTAGTGAGTATTATATTCTTTGATCAATAGGTAAAGTGTTAAATTATTAGTTTCAAAGATTGTTTGGGAGCCTTTAATAAATAGTACGGTTGTTATTTCTGATGAGTTAAGTCCTTTATAAAAAGCGGCTTAACTCTTTTCGTCCTGTTGGTCATCTATATACCAACCACCTATTTACATACATCCCCTTCAAAATTGACTAAACATTTGTTTCCCTTATTTTAGTCATCGTAAGCCATACACTACTGCACGTTTTTATTACTAAAAATTTTATAATCAATAAAAAAATTGTGACACAAAGGGTTAAGTCCTTCTCAGATCATTTTTTTTAAGTTCTAACATACATTTTTACAAACAGTCGTTCCAGATGCCTACTCCACTAGGCCAGACCGCTCGTCCAAAACAATTATTATGCAATGCGTAGTTCGACAGTGAAATACCTGTTGAAAAGAATGTCAGAAATGTAGGGCGGTATCATTAGTGGCTCGAGATCGCGCCCCATTCCTGACAACATTCCGTGGGTACCTAGGGGCCGCTTATTGAGGCTTTTCAATGAACGCCTTAAAGCCCCGAGCTCTTCGCTTCATATTTATTGCAAATCTGGTGGATTGAGCACCCGATAAATAAACCTTGGTTGAGCGAAATTTTAATTATTTTTAGGAGAGAGTTGAGAGGCAGTAGGTATCCTAGCACCGCATTTTAATAATAATCTATATCTATAAAAAATAGCATCACTTATATACCGACAAACGGTCTAAACCGTTAATGGTATAGTCATTTGGGACATATTATTTAAACGTTGTAAAGTTCCAGGAAAGAGGGTGCAAACAAAATACTAAAAATGCGACAATAAAAATGAGGTACGAGTGAGGTACGGTAAAAGTGAGGTATTTAGTTAAACCACAACCTATACATACCTGTATTTTATAAGTAAAACTCATTTATACCTACCCGGTTCGTATGAATTAGTGACTTAATTTTTTTTAAAACTATATTTTAACATATTCAATTACACAAACGGGTCTACCGCGATATAATTTCATTGTTTTTACCTTTAATTCCGACGTTACCCGTTTGTGTAATTGAATATGTGTACAAAACGCGAGAGTTTAAAGTGTTATATATTTTAACACTCGAGTTATAACAGTATAAATATAGATAGGCCCATATTCATTATTACACCTGCATGAAATAAGATATTTTTCGAGGAAGTGTGATGAAAAGTATCGAATCGGCCCATCCCAGCAGAAAAGCGGAAACATGGCAGAATGATGGGAAGATGGGCCACCGAGATAGTAATAATAGAGGGAAAAAGTTCGATAGGTACAATCGGTAAAAAAGAAAATTATTAATAGAGATGGAGGAGGCCGATACTCTAAGATTATTGATAAAATTAATGTTTTATGAAAATTTTTGCACAATATTTAATATTTTAAGAGTTTTACCTTATTCT
Organism: Cydia fagiglandana; assembly: GCF_963556715.1. NCBI lineage: Eukaryota > Metazoa > Arthropoda > Insecta > Lepidoptera > Tortricidae > Cydia > Cydia fagiglandana. The sequence goes on from NC_085938.1 coordinate 11,645,033, forward strand.
ATGGAATGTGATGGATTTATTTTTATTTTTTGAGATAAAATTAACATTAGATTTTATTCTTTAAATTTATAAGTGACTGCTTCATTCTCTACTCGTACTTCATTACAAATGACAAAAATATTTTTATATGCATGTATGCTTAACTTCAAACTCGGGTAAATCCATTCGACTCTCTCAGCAAATATCTACCCTATTACGTCTTCTTAATACCAAAATCGGATTTACCCGAGTTTGAAGTTAAGCGACTCGCATGTTGTTTCAGAATACTTACTTTAATAAAAAATAAATAAAAGCTTCAGGCTAATAAATCATTGAATGTTCCTATCGAGGAATATTTAATGATCTCTCGTTACATGAAGATAAGCATTTACGGGCTTTTATAAATACGGAGATGCGCAGTGAACATTACGAGAAAACGAACCAGTAATAAAAATCTGTGTTTTAACTGTGGGAAATGTATTCATTCAAAAATAACACTCATAATATTGGTTAACAATACTTACTTGTCCATTGTTGTATCAGAGATGATATTAAACGAGGACCAAAAATACCTATCATATTCCATTTTTCATCATGCGAATTTGGAAAACGTATGACTTAGGCAAGTGTTTTTAATCCAAAGTCAATAGATTTATTTATTAAGGAATAAGCGTAATTATTTCATAAACAAGTTTTACATAGCAAGCTGGTATTTCAAGCATCAAGTTCATATAAATTCATACACTCACTCGTTTGCAAACAAGCTCGCCCGAGCAAGCAAATATCGCGAGTAACAAAATTTACTCAACCTTTGATGTCAGGTGCCGTCAATGAGCATGTCTGGAGAAATTTGCAAGTGGCTTCGAACGTGAAATGGGACAAAATGAGCTACATAAAGTTACAAATTTCACGTTTGAGCTGATGATTTTTTTATATCAATCGGTTTTCTCGCGCCCGTTCGTGTACTTAGCTTTTTATACGCCAATCGGTTCCGCGATATATCTTTTGAGCGTAAATTATTTTTAGCCTGAGAATTATGATATATTTCAATCAGAAAATTGGTATGTACCTACTTAGGTAGGCAAGTATTTCATGCTTAGATACCATAGGTATATACTTACCTACCATGTGTGTAACGGATGCCTTTTTTGACGCTTAATTGTTTAAAAGCATAATAGCAATCCAGACACGAACCTATCGTACGTAACAAAGAATATGGTACTGATACGAAGCTTAGAGCTATTCGCTCTGTTCGTGATATGTTCGTGACCGTGGCACCGCATTTAATTCTCTTTTGTTTGGGACGCATAAGATTTCTGACAGTTGACGTCTATCAAATAGCGTGAAAATGTTGTCCCATGAAAGTAAATAATGTTCCTAACTACAAACTATTTACGAATAAAAGATTTGTTATAAAAATAGACGGCGTTTCTTAGTATGCCAGTAAAGCTGAGCACGTGTGGATCCGATCGGAAAAGGTAGCGTTTCTTGAAACTAGCAATGATATAGATTCTAAGAAGCGTCTCTTTTCATGGATGCGTTAAATGCATCCAAGAGCTCAGTGTAGGATTGCGTGGTTACCCGTCCATCAGAATGCTGCCTTGCTTGGGGGCTATTAGTACCTAAGTATTATGTATGTACAACTTACATAACAATCAAAATTAAGATACAGTAGGCTCAGAGAACGGAGTTTTGAAAAGTTGCAGCGCTTTTTTTAGATTACAATACGGTTGCCAAAAATTTTACTAGAAATCGAAACCTGATTTATGGACTTTTGCTCGATAGATAAAAATCAAGAACAAAGGGCTAAGTAGGCAACACAGGTGTAGTTGACGGCCTCCTTTGATATCGATATACTTTTATACTTTTTCTATATTTTACTGTTTTACTGTCACTAATGTCTTTCGGAAAATTACACCTATATTTTGCAAGATTTCCTCGTTTTTATTGCGAATCAAGCTCTGACCATTTCATTGGTCTTCGAGCCGGTCCTAGTGTTATGTTTGAACCGCGCACTAAGTAAGTTTCGAGCTACGAAATGTTTCGCACTCCTATAAGAACAAGAAGTCTAACACGCGCAGAGCGCGATGCAAAACCTGAGGTAATTAGAATGTCCAAGTCTTCGCCCTCGCACTCAACGACTATTCGACCAGCAGACACGACGTTCGTTGCTGGCAGCAGCCACATGGAAACCTCGGCGCACACCGATGTGCCGCACCCGCTGCCAGCGCACAGCATGGTATCTAAATCCTCGTCTGCCATACGGAAAAGGTTAGAATATGAGCGCGCTAAAGAAAAGGCCAAGATTGCTAACGAGTTGTTAGATTTGAAGTATGAGGCTGAACTAGCCAACCTAAAGTCAGAAAAATACAGTTCACACCAAAGTGGTAAAAGCTCACGTCACAGTTCCCGCATTAGCGACGCCAGTAAGAGCACTCGTCAAAATGTTGAAGACTGGATGGAGCGTAGCGCACGAGAACTTGATCCGTTGCAGCCCGCCCCCGAGGATGATGATAACCTGGGCGACCGCAACCAGCCGGCACCTCCCCTCGCCGACTCTAATGGTACTATCAAGTTACTCGCAGCCGCAGTAAAGAATTTGACGATCGCCTCCACTAAAGATAAGTCACATGCCAACATTTTGAGCCGCATATGTACGCCGCGAGATTTACCGAAATATTCCGGCGATCCGCTCGAATGGCTGCAATTTAAACAAGCGTTTGAGGAGTCAACTGACGTTTGTAAATTTACCCCGAAGGAAAACTTATGGAGATTACGTAAGTGTCTGCAAGGACAAGCAAAAGAAACCGTGTCAGCCCTGCTTATGACCGCCGCCTCTCCTGATCGTATTATGGCGACACTTGAACTTCGTCACGGCGACCCCGAGTGTATTATAAGCAGACTCATTCATGACATTAAGAAGCTTCAGACCATGTCCCAAGAGTACCAGAAAGATATTGTCAATTTTTCTGTCAAAGTTCAAAACTTTGTGGAGTCTGTGAAGGCAGTGGGGCGCGAGGAGTACGTGCAAGGGCTTAGCATTGTCCCATTGTTGATATCGAAACTACCTCCAGTACTCGTTTCAAAGTGGTCGGATTATAGCTATCCACTAATCAAGGACGGAGCAAAGTTACGTTTGAATATTATGTCCGACTTTCTCAACATGGAGGCTCTCAAGATTACCACAACCGCCAACGTTCATCTACAAAGTTATCGCCCTGAGCAGAATAAACAAAAGCAACACGATACTACTACTAAAGTTGCACCGAAAACGCAAGCAATTTTATTGCAAACTGACCAACGCGACGACGAAGGGAAGAACGATAAGTGCCTCTTTTGCCGCACTCAATGTCACAAGTTGCCTGACTGTAAGAAGTTTAAACGCGCTTTGCGTAAAGACAGATGGCGCCACGTTAACAAGTACGGACTTTGCTACAAATGCATATCGCAACGCCACGATCGTGAGACTTGTTCTGCGCCTGCGTGCGACAAGGATGAATGCGGAGGTGCACACCACAGTCTATTGCACTACGTAGACATCGGCAAAGATGGCAAAGCTTCAACTTCGCGCCCGGTTGACGTTAACGTCAGCGCCTTGCCGCAGCCCGAGTCAACCTCAGTCTCGGAGTCACCATCGAGTTCCACAATACAGTCATCGTCTGTAACAGAAGCTGCGACGTGCTCTATAAATACTGAAAAGCGCGTACTATTGAAAGTAGTTCCTGTCAACATTCACGGACCGAACGGCGTGTTTAGTACGACTGCATTTTTGGACGACGGGTCTTCAGTTTCGTTATTCAGCTCCGAGTTAGCAGCGCACGCCGGCCTCACCGGCCGCAACGAATCCATGCGCGTGTGCGGCGCCTGGAAAGACGACGAGCTTGTGCACGAAGCAACTGTACTGACTTTACGTATTTCTAGTGCTAGTGGTAGTATACATGATTTAAATGTACGTAGCGTTCAACAATTGAGTATACCTGTACAAAATGTTAACTTAGTAGACTGCGACAAGTATGAGCATTTGAAAAAACTTAAAACTCAACTTCCTTTTGCTAAGATTTCTAAGCCAGAGTTGTTAATAGGTCAGGACAATTATAATTTACTTGTACCTTTAGAAGTATGCTTAGGGCCTGATAACGAACCGTCAGCTACACGCACCCCCTTAGGTTGGTGTGTCCATGGGCCGGTACATGTGCCGCGCGCGTCGCGGGCCGCGCGATCAGCGCACGCCACGCTCAACCTCTGCGTGGTGCCTGAGGAAGACGCCGTCGCGCACGCACTGCGTGAGCTACACGACGAGGTCCGCCGCTCGTTTGCGATCGACTCTTTGGGAGTTGCAGGTAAGCCTAGAGAGAATGCTGACGATGTGAAAGCGCAGGAAATGTTAGAGAAGTCTGCAGTGCTCACCAATGGCAGGTGGTCAGTGGGTCTTCCGTGGAAAGATCCGCACGTTAGCTTGCCCGATAGTTACCCTAGCGCATTTAAGCGGCTACAGGGTGTAGAAAAGAAAATGCTAGCTGATAAAGCTTATGGACTCAGGTACGCGGAACGTGTCAACCATTTGTTTGAAAACGATTTCGCACGGGAAATGGCCGACACGTCACTCACGCCTAACACATGGTACTTGCCACATTTCGGAGTTGACAATCCGAACAAGAAGAAGCTGCGTTTGGTTTATGACGCAGCAGCTAAAAGTCAAGGCAAGTCTCTAAATGACTTTCTTCTCACGGGTCCGGATCTACTCGTTTCCTTGTTCGGCATTATGGTTCGTTTTCGAGAGGATAGGGTAGCCGTAACCGGTGACATAAAAGATATGTTTTTGAGAATTAAAATTAATCCCGTAGATCAGAACGCCCTCAGATTCCTGTGGAGAGGTAGGAACCCCACAGGCCCAGTGAAGACGTACGCGATGACGTCGCTGATTTTCGGCGCGAACTGCTCGCCCTTTATTGCCCAGTACATTAAGAACAAGAACGCTAGCAGGTTCGAATCTACGCTTCCAGCTGCCGTCTCTGCTATACACCGCCAGCACTATATGGACGACTATATTGATAGTCTGCCGGATGAAGCTACCGCCATCAGTATGGTAAAGAATATTCGTGATATTCACAGTGCGGGAGGTTTCGAAATCCGTAACTGGACGTGTAATAGCGCACATGTGCTCGACACTATACCTAAGGATATTTTAGGTAATACAGCTGTGAGGTTTGGACTGGACGATCATGATGAAGGTGAGCGCACTCTTGGACTGATTTGGTACCCTGCCAAGGATGAACTGGGGTTCGATGTGTCATTCAAGCGCATTCCCGACAGCGTCATCAAAGGCGAACTGAGACCTACGAAGAGGGTTATGTTGCGTGTTATTATGTAAATTTTTGACATTTTTGGGTTCTTATCACCATTTACTACACAAGGCAAAGTTATGCTGCAAGACACCTGGCGTCTTCATATCGACTGGGACGATATTATTCCAGATGAATTGTATAAAAAGTGGTGCAGTTGGTTGGAATTACTGAAGGTTATTGGAGAAATTCGCCTGCCAAGATGGTACCAGTCATGCGCTGCCAGGTGTAAGATGGGCGATGAGTTGACCACAACATTACCAAGCTCTTCCTTTCATGCCGTGACCGAGCAATGCTATAGTGACTTAGAACTGCATTTATTCAGTGACGCCTCACTTAAGGCAATGTCAGCGGTTGCGTATTGGCGTTGGAAGAGTAACGATCAGATATGTGTCTCGTTTGTTGCCAGCAAAAGCCGAGTATCTTCAGTGAAACCTCAAACAGTGCCGCGATTGGAACTTCAAGCTGCGTTACTAGCAGCTCGACTCGCTGACTCAATAGCGAAGGCACATCGTTTGCCCGTCTCACGACGATACTTTTGGTGCGATTCGAGTACGGTGCTACACTGGATTGGCAACAACACTCGTCGATACAAGACTTTCGAAGCTAATAGATTAGGCGAGATCGACGACCTGTCACAAGCCTCTGAGTGGAGATATGTGCCAACAGGACTGAACGTGGCGGACATTGCTACAAGAGAAACGTTCAATTATCAGTCTTTTCTGAATGAGTGGTTCAAGGGACCCGAGTTTTTGTACAGCGATGAGACTTGCTGGCCAGCGAACGTCCTGGAACCCGAAAATGAAGTCGGCGCTGAAGCTTGCATGACCGTAGTAGAAAACTCACGTACATGTTTCCCGGTTCCTGACCCTGAGCGCTTCTCCTCATGGCTACGATTTATGCGATCTACCGCTTGTGTTCTCAAGTTTGTAAATAAATGCAGAGGTATCGCACTTGATGACTACGCCCTGATGGAGGAAGCAAAGCAGTTAATCCTGCGCCAAGCTCAAGAAGATTCCTTTGCCAGTGACATACAAGCAGTAAAGGCAGGAAAAGACTTGCCACGCGATAGTCGGCTGCGAAATCTATCTCCATACTTGGACGAGAACAATGTTTTGCGCGTGAGTGGCCGCATTGATGCTGTTTCTGACGTACCTCAGGAAGCGAAAAGGCCCATTATTCTTGACGGACGGCATCCTACTGCCAAGCTTTTGGTCAAGCACTATCATGTGAAGGCTGCCCACGGACACCAAGAAGCGGTAGTAAATGATTTAAAACAAGAATTTTGGATAATTCACTTGCGACCTACCGCCAAAAATGTTGCGTCTCATTGCATGCTCTGCAGGTTAAGAAAGGCTACCCCACAGGTGCCTCGGATGGGTGACTTACCTCAAGCGCGCATGGCGCATCATCAACGTGCCTTTACCTTTTGCGGGATCGATCTGTTTGGGCCCATGGAAGTCACAGTAGGCAGACGTCGAGAAAAACGTTACGGCGTTTTGTTTACTTGCCTAACAGTTCGTGCAGTCCACATAGAAGTTGTTCACACACTAACTACCGACTCATTGATTATGGCGCTTCGACGAATGGCGTCCCGACGCGGGTGGCCGTCGCATATTTATTCCGACAACGGCACGAACCTACGCGGAGCAGACGTCGAATTGCGAAGATCCATACAGGAGCTCGACGAAGAATCACTTAGAGCCGAAGCTCTTAACAATCAAGTTCGCTGGACTTTTATTCCGCCCGCCAGCCCCCATTGGGGTGGGGCGTGGGAGCGCTTGATTCGGACCGTGAAGCGATCTCTTCGTGTCATTTTAAAAGAACGAGCGCCTCGAGATGAAACTCTAAGCACTCTACTAGCGGAAGTAGAAGGTATTGTCAACGGTCGACCACTAACACACGTGTCGGTAGAGCCGGGCTCCTCTGACGCGCTTACGCCCAACCACTTTCTTATAGGCTCTTCGTCCAGGTTACCAATACATGGCGTATTTGACGATTCGGACTTAGCCTTAAGGAAGCAATGGCGAATAGCGCAGCGATTGGCCGACATGTACTGGAAGCGATGGATGAAGGAGTTCCTCCCGCTTCTGTTACCGAGAAAGAAGTGGCAACAGGAGCAGAAGCCAGTGAGTGTCGGGGACCTTGTGCTTGTGGTGGACCCGGACTCGCCTCGAAACGTGTGGTCACGAGGCCTGATAAAAAATGTCCTACCGGGAAAAGACGGTCGCATCAGGGTGGTCGACGTCAGCACCGCTACCGGCGTGCTGCGCCGGTCTGTGGCGCGCGTGGCTCCTGTACCTACCCTAGCTGATTAGTGCTAGTTTGCGCACTAGGGTGGGGAGTGTAGTTGACGGCCTCCTTTGATATCGATATACTTTTATACTTTTTCTATATTTTACTGTTTTACTGTCACTAATGTCTTTCGGAAAATTACACCTATATTTTGCAAGATTTCCTCGTTTTTATTGCGAATCAAGCTCTGACCATTTCAACAGGGTAAAGTGTTAACCTCCTAAGTCCTGCGGTACTAAATCACCTTCACCCTCACCCTCCCTTCACCCTTCACCCCATCCCCACCCGTCACCCTTCAATCCCAGCATTAAGTAAATTAGTACCTAATAAACAGCGACAGTACATATTTTGGTACAAAATGTTTAGACGCCCCGGTTTCAAATTTGAATGTTCGCGGGAGTATTCTGACAGTCCATAGAGTTGATCTCCGTACAGTTCCAGTGACCAAAATAATGATTGTCATTCGAGTTTCGTGTTTTTTAAATTATTAACAGTTACTTTAATTCCCTCACCCGGTAAATTAAAATTGCCGAGTACATTCAGCATCAAATGGCGAATGAAATAACTCGCTAAAAGCATCTGGGGGCCTACCGCGAAAACCGAAATTCGAAAATTGCGGGTATCTTTCTCTTTTACTATCATTAAGACGTAAATAGAGTGACGGAGAAAAATGCCCGCAATTGACGAACTTCGATTGTGGCGCTTATAGGTAGCCCTGCCACCGAATACTCCAAATAGTGATTACAGTTCGCGTTCAAAATTATCTGCTACAGTCCTATATACATACAGTGACATAAAATCGCTTTGTCAAGATACTAGAGAATGGTAGATACTTTTGACGTATCGTAAGATCCGCTACTTTTGATTCTGACCACATTACCACACTCACGGCGCGATTCGGGAAATTATTTAGAGATACACTAGAAATGAAATAGTAAAGATATGTGACGTTCCACGGCAAAATGTACCTTATGGCGGCTGGCGCTTACGCTATTATAAACGCCGCTCCAATATTCAGCCGGGACAATGGTACGTTTTGCCGTGGAACGTCACATATCTTTACTATTTCACATCTAGTGAATCTCTAATTCATTTCCCGAATCGCGCCGATATTCTCTCTCTCACGGCTCACTGTACCACATCCATCAACGTTGAAATCTTCGACTCGACTCGACTATGCGATTATTGTCACAAAGGCGATCGCGTGGCCATTATTGTTGTCCAATAGCCTCCCTACGTGCTGCGACTGCGAAACGAGACTCGGAAATATTGTACAACTTTACAACTACTTATAAGAGGCAAGGTGTGAAATTAATACCTACTTATAAACTATATTTATGGGGTTCCCTAAATGCCAATAAAGTTGCGAATCAGATTTTATTTTCATAATATAAATATAGAGTTTTAGGTTTGATACATATAAGCTCTGTTGTTAACCTTGTTACACCGGGCGGACTCGCTCACGCTCAGTATAAAATTATACCTAGTGCGGAAATCATGTTCGTGTCTATGTTCACGCGACATGTCTGTACACTGTCTACGCATCTATACACAGTTGAAAATACTTCTGCGTAACCATGGAAACGGGTTAGGAAAAGTTGTTATTTACTGAAATTGTACCTGTGTACCTGCACGTCACATGGAGGCATAGACCTAGGATTCGCTTGCGCTTGACAGACAGCTTAAGTGTGCGAAAGGGAAGCCATCACGTATATGAACATCCCATAAGTGCGAAAGAGTCAGACTACCAATGAGAAAACGTAACCACTTTTGAGTTTGACGACGGCCGCGGACGGCCAAGAGCGTATCACGGTAATTTTCAAATTGAAAAATATACACGGATTAGGACGAAAAGTATTAAATAAAGTAATTCAGTGAAGATGGTGTCTTGTAGTGTGCCGGATTGCAGTGTCACAGGGCCAAATAATCCAAGCAAATACTCATTTCAGAGGATTTATGATATTCCGAGCGAAATTTTCATAGCGATATTTTGTCAAATTAACAGCGTAAAAAGTGTAAGAAGCCGGTTTATACAGTTCATTATAAGTTTTTCTTTAGTTCCGTGCTAATATTTTATCATATTAGTCAATAATTTAGAATATTTTGTGTAAAAACATAAACTGTTAGTTTACGCTAGGGCTTGACAAAATGTTCATATGACAGTATCGATAACTTGTCGGTATATTAATAGATAGAGTCTGTGCGGAAAGAGAAGAGTTGTGGAATGTATTGAGCCCCATACATTCCACGACTCTTCTCTTTCCGCACAGACTCTATGTAATTATTTCTTCACAAGACATCATTAAGATATTATCTTTTATAACCGACTTCAAATAATAACGATTGTTATACTTTTTTGAAGGTGTTCATGTTTAGCGTGTCATGATAACTTCACTTTCCAACACAGTAAGAGTTACATTAAGATAAGTCTGCAACGATTTTTATGGCAAACGCAGTGCAAGTGTTATTTATACGTCATAATGTCATAGAATTTTAGGGTTTAAAATAACACATTTGAAAAAGTAGTCGATAAAGCAATCAAACATCGACAGATTATTAATATGTTGTCATGACATCACTATTTTTGATCTCACATAGACAATTTACGCACACACTTGCATTTCATTTTTGGTCACACTTTTGAAGATTGAGAGTTGTTCTTTGTCATATAATTCTTTGCATGGAGGTTGGCCGGAATGGCCGGTCGACTTCGACCGGTAGTAGATGATAGATTTTAGTAGATGGCACCAGTATATAAACCTGCCCTGTCAATCCCTAGAATTGTGTATTTTTTTTTAATAGAATTTTATGCCCTGGCTTGTGCACAAGCCTTTTAAACCAAATCTCATAGAAAAAGGGACAAGCTATGATGGCGCCATTCAAATTACGTTCCTAACTGATTCTATCAATAAATCTGCCACAGCGAGGTGAATTTATTCCATTCAAGGCTGGGCGGAACGTGTCCATACTCTATGAAATTACTCGATCTGTGATAGACCGTAGCTGTTATTTTGACGTGATTCAGCCGTATTCGAACAATGAGATACGTCAAATACTAGATATTGAAAATATATGGAATAGATATGTCAGTGTCAAACAAGTGTCAAAAGTGACGATTTTGTTTGAAGAAATGTCAATTTTGACACTTGTTTGACACTGACATATCTAATCTATATCGTTTCAATATCTAGTATTTGACGTATCTCATTGTTCGAATACGGCTGATTGTAACCGTGGGTGACTATACTTCGTTTTTTTTAGCATTAGAAATTAGGTAAACAATCTTGATGTGTCTTTTAATTGAAAAACACATTTTAAAAATAAGTTACGGCAAATATGTAACAATTACGAATCTAATACGATCATTTATATTCTTCTGCTTTCATAAGTAATAGTTATTGATTTTTAAAAAGCGTTTTTCAAATAAAAGACATGCCAAGATCGCTTACCTTCTTTGAAGTTCTTTCTAATGCTAAAAAAAACGAACTATAACGATCGCCCAACATAAATTTCCCGCCGGCCTCGTAACTTCGCTGACCCAGCATCGCAATCTTCCGAAATAGAGGCTCGGCCTGTTCGCGAAAAGTCTTCTAGAACTGGATTTTCGCTCACGTCGTCTCAGATATGGGTGATATGGTATCGATGAACACAAATATATGAAATGACAAGCGCGAAAGTGGTGGGGGTAGTTGCTGTGACGTCTAAAGTCGGCGGTGAAAACTTTTTTATTTTCTTTTAAACATACCATGTGGGGCATCAAGAGAAAGGGTTTTGTGAGTAGATCACAAATATATAACATACTGTAACATTTTCAATACTTGGTCTAACAAATTATTAGAAAATGTTCATTAATTTCACATACACACATATCGACATATTCACCCATATCGGAGACGACATGAACGAAAAGTAACCTGAAGCCCATGCGGCCGGTTGGGTAGTCGGTAATCACAATTATGTCTAAGTTCCAGTAACTATATTGTTCCTTTGCACACTTAATTTATACTGGAGCTCGTATTTCTATTTTGCAGCATAAAATGTATTAAGACGAATGTGCATTATTTCTTGAACTCGTGCAGGTATTAAATGTTTTATGTTTATCTCAAAAACTATATTGTAGGTAAAGCTGGTAAAGTCACCTGCAATAGTATGTTACTCTTCGAAGGCCACAAAAATATGTGACACGCTCTTATGGCTCTACAACTATACAGCGTGAGTATTCCATACGGGCGTATAATGGATCCAGTTATAGTATCTGATCATACAAATCGCATACGATAATCATTTTGTTAAATAGTGTTATTAATTAGGTGTAATTAATTTTTTTAATCCTACCGAGCAGCAATGTACGCCGTCCACCTTAATTTGACATGACAAGTAATTAACTACTTGCCACGTCAAATGAAGTGTTTGTTTACTTTATTTTTATGTATTTTTGAGACAAACCCTAAATTAAAGAAGGATGATCGGAATAATCATGGCCTTAAGTATATTATTATTTTGCAGCAATCGCTAAGGTGTAATTACTTACTGTACGCCTAATACGAGGCAGTGCAAATTACGTTAGTTATCCTGCTAATACGACTGTTGAATCTTCATTTCACTATCAAACTACTTATTAGTTTATCCATCATTAAATTTTACAAACAAATAGTAATAGTGAAGTAGATTTCTGATAAATTCACGTATTTAACTGCATGGAAACCCGCATTTATCAATAAACGACTGACGTTGCTTGTCAGCACTTTATGTCATTATCTGTTTTGATAACATTATTACTCCTCAACCTTAAGTGAACGGAAAGGTTTGATTAGAATAAAACTACAACATAAACATCGAAGGAGTCCAGTAATTGTCTAATTGACTTTTTATTTAAATTTAGGTATTAAGTAGAGATAAAAACTTTTTGATGTTTGGTTGATAATAAAATTTCAATTTCTGGTTTCTGTTTTCCTGACATAATTTGTCATGTTGCCGTCAGTGATAAAAATAATTGTTGAAAATGCCGCGACCGTCGAATTTTCCTCCTAATGAACTCGCTGATATGATTTTGATTTACGGCGAAGCTCAACAACGCGGCCGAAGAGCTTTAGAGTTGTACAGAGAGCGATTTCCAAACAGGCGAACTCCGCGAAACTCACGAGTAATCGTCAATGCTCTTCAGCGTATTCGAGATGGTCTACCTATCATTGGAAGAACAATTGGAGAGCAAAATAATGACCGTCTGCCGGGACGAGTAGAGGAAAACATTTTGCAATATTTTTCATTGCACCCGGAGAGCAGCACCAGAGTAGCGGGACGACTGTTTAATGTGAACAACAAGACTGTCCACAAAATCTTGAAAAAGGACAGGCAATGCCCGTTCAAATTTTTAAAAGCACACGCTTTGTTGGACAGGGACTATTTGCCGCGATTATTGTTTTCTACGTGGATACGTGACCAACAACAAGCAGATGACCGATTTTTATCAAACATCATTTGGACCGACGAAAGTACGTTCACTAGAAACGGTGTCTGGAACCAACGAAACAGCCATTACTGGTCGCAGGTAAATCCACATCTGCTAAGGGAAACACAGGGCATCAGTATCGATGGGCTGTCAATGTTTGGGGAGCGATACATGGAGATCGCATTATTGGGCCTGTCTTCATTGACGGTAATCTAAACGGTGACAAATTTATTGAACTGCTAACTGGACCTCTGGCTGAATATGTCAATACTTTACCGGCTGAAGAACGCAGAAACACCTGGTTTCAGCTAGATGGGGCTCCCGCACACTCATCGGTTCGAGTGAAAATGGTTTTGAACTTGATGTTTGGTGACCAGTGGATGGGTCGGTTTGGTCCTCGTCGGTGGCCTGCTCGCTCCCCTGATTTGACACCGTTAGACTTTTTCTTATGGGGGGCTGTGAAGAACGAAGTCTACGCTCAACCTCGAACAACAGTGGAGCAGTTAAAAGACAAAATAACTGAAGTATTTGAAAGATTACGAGCAACAAATATGAGAAGTGTAAGAGAGTCTGTTTACCGTCGCTGCATCACTTGCATGGAACTGCGTGGCCGTCACGTAGAAAACAAGTACCTAAGGCGGGTAAATCGACGCGATTAGTTAAGAAACCTATGCAATAAAGTAATGAGTAATTATTTTCGACTTTTATTGAATAATATCCGCCGTTTCCCGCACGGGATGGCAGAGATCCGAATTTGCAATCAAATACAATAATTACACATTAACACCACTGTGGTTTATTTTGTTACTTAAATTAATGTGATAAACGTCATATCATATGACAATTAGCTAGGTACGTTAATTGATGTGGACGCAATACATTGCGTGCTCAATTATTATGTATGAAAAAAAAAATCTTATCTCCTAAAAAAAAACAATGTAATTAACAAGCTCCTTAGGTCCTATACTAATCGTTATTAAAATATACGCCCGTATGGAATACACACGCTGTATGATCATATGATCATCGGACTTTTAGACGTACGGCCGGTTTCCATCCTTACATGGTAGGTATTCCACCAATTCGCACGAAGCGCTTTGCTTCTACTTTCCTTATGCGCACTGCCAAGGAATGGAATTCCCTGCCGGCGTCTATAAGTATTTCCGTGTTCTTATAACCCGGCAACCTTCAAATCAAGAGTGAACAGGCACCTTCTGGGCGAGCTCGCTCCATCGTAGGCCACGTCTACGCCTCGGCTAGTCTGTGGCCATGAGTAAGCCCATTCATAATAATAAAAAAAAAAATGATCCTGTCAGATAGATCTATTTTTGCGGCCTTTGTTGTGTAACATACTATTGCAGGTGACTGTACTATTTCTTGGCACACCAAAGTACTAGTCATTGGTTATTTTATAGAGTGGTTTGTGATTGCTTTAAGATGAGGATGAAGGTGTCAACTTTGAGTTGGGTGCCGACAATAGGCTATGACTTTCAAACGTACGTTATTTTATTTTATTTTATTTTATTTTATTACTTATTATTATGTGTAATTATTATATGTTTATTGTTCTGTATATCAATGTGTGTAAATCACATGAAATAAATAATTTAAATTTTTTTGAATTTGAATTTAACGGACGCTCAAAATATCGTTTCCTGCCAACGCTCACTGCATATTCCACTGCTTCTCATTGCATATCGATCAATCTTGCGCACGTATTGGATGTGGCATGCATTAAGCATCTCGTATCAGCTGCCTGAGCCAGGGGTCAGAAACAATTCATTAAATTTTAAAATATTTTTGAAGTAAAAAAAAACCGGGCAAGTGCGAGGAAGACTCGCTCACCGAGGGTTCCGTACTTTTTAGTATTTGTTCCTAATTACGGCGGCAACAAAAATATCACGGTTCATGAGATACAGCCTGGTGACAGACAGACAGACCGACAGTGGAGTCTTAGTAATAGGGTCCCGTTTTGGCCTTTTGGGTATGGAACCATAAAAACCATTAACTGAACTTAAACGCCCACATAAAATGGTTTCGACCGTCAGAAACCGAAGTGTGTATTTTTCTCTATCTAATCTAAGCAGTGCCAATGCCATCTACTTTGAGCTTTGCGCGTTTATCCTCATTTATGTTTCTCTTTTATCTATAGCTATGCTTTGTAAGCCTATTCGATGATTTATGCCATTTAAGCAAAAAGATAATTACACGACCCTTTTGATGCCATCGTTTATTACTCTTTGTCTATCTTCGTAGTAATTATTATTGTAATCGGATGATGGGGCTTGATATCTTGTTTTCTCATTCCGTTTTCCTCCATCAAAATGACAAAAAGGAGGCAGTTTCGGTTTCCCTCTTTGTTCAGCAATATATTCTTTTATTATATTTGAAACGAAATATAATATTTAAATATTATTGCAGAAGAAATTTGGTACATTAAGTATGAAAATTGGTTATAAGGATTTATTAAAGCGCAGATATTTTTCGTATATTTAATATATTTTACTACTTCTCTTAGATCTCCACATATACCCCAAAATATTTACTCTTTCTTGTATTATGTTCTTTTCATGAAATAAATAGCTATATTTTGATTAGGATTTCAATTAAATTCATTATTTGGACCTAAGGTTGCTAAACCCAGACCAGTTCTGATCAGTAGAGCGCTCGAGTACAATATCACGTGACGTTTGCAGATCAAAATGTCACTTGGGTAGACATCTACAAACGCATACCTACATAAAAGCGGCGTTAATTCAACATTTACCATACAATCAGTTCTGCCAGTTATTGACGTTATTTGCAATAAAAATTGACGTCTGTTTCATTTCATTATGCATTTTCAGCAAATAAAAACAATTTTTAAAATGTTGAATGGTTTGGGGCGTGTGTGGGCATTATAGGTACAAGTGCTGTTCACGCTTCTGGATCTAAAACTAAAGACACTTCAGATAAAATAGGGTACCGGTGTTAGGGCCACTGGCGCGTTCCAGGGTTAGCCAACTAACTCCGAGTTAACCGTTTATACAGAACAGTTTAACTCTATATGTTATACTAACTCTACAAAATATTTAAAATCTAGGTACTTCCGAGCTCAAATATACTTAAACTATTAGTCAATTGGTTTGTTATTTATTTGGATAGAGTGCCCTGAATACATGCGGGCCAATTGTATCAAAATGACAACCACACCACAAACATGTTCGCAGCGCTGTGTGGTTAACCTCATCCATAAAGCCGGTCCACCAATGTGTGGTTACTGGTTAATGTTGATATCCTTGTTTAATAGAAATTGAAGCTTTGAATAATTTTATGGTTTAGACTCACTTGTTTTTAGTCACTCCCACGACATGTTATGTGAATTGAAGCTTATTCAGACGTGCCATAGTCGTACATAATACTTTTTATATATGTGCTGGTTGTATACCGTAATTATAAGGACAAGTGTCAGGTAGAATCTCGAATTTCGTAAAATCTTCTGAACGAATGATGAATGGCACACAAGCCTATCTAAAATGATAGAAATAAAAGCATTCTTAATGGGGCTGATGTTTCGTATAATATAATAAACAAATGTTGTTGTGTATGGCGTCTCCCTCAACTAGATATCCCATAAGGTAAACGTACTAGTGCTCGACATGCTAATGCCCAATAGATGGCACCTTGTTGTCACCTCTATTGACATTACTTAGTTCAATTAATAGAAATAGGCAATTAGTTAAGTAAATACATATGTAAAACATTACATATAAAAACAAGCATGGTTTGTGGCAATATATGTATTTTTGTATTGTAGTATTGACTTGTTTGACTTTGTTGTGACTTTTTGTGATTTATATCAAAACCTAACGCTTAAGTTAAGCATATAAAGTTTTGTAAGAACTAATAATAAGTTTTTATTAGTATATAGGTAGTAAAAACGCCGAGCGTAAAATTTGAAATTGCCAGGTACTTCATTCAGAAAAAAATCTAGGCAATGTTTTTAATATAGGTAACACCTACCTGATATGTCTTGACCCGACATATATTATAATAAAATAGGTATGGATGACTGCGCTTATAACAAGGTAGTTGTGTTGGTACTTACATACTGTAGATACATAATTATACTACCTATCCAATAAATAGAATACCTAACGTGGAACGTGGATGATAATTTTAAAAGCAATTTTCACGTGCCAATTTATTTGTGATCGATATACATCCTAAGCGATTCCGTTTCTCGGGAAATTTAATTTCCGCGTAAAACAATCTACCTACCCATCGCGTGCTCCATTGTGACGTAAAAAAATCACCTGTTCTATTCTAATCTATCGTTTAACCGTGGCAGTTGGCAAGAATCTGCTATGGTTGTACGTTTGAACGACGTTTTCAAAAAATTGAGTAGTAAGTACAGTTAATGTTAGGTAAGCAAAATGGAATATAATTAGAAACTAGTTCACAAGAATTTATTCATCAAAACATAGTCTAATAAAACATGGTCTTCTCTTCCCAGAGTGTGTATCACTACTACGTCACGTCACAATAACATGGCCGCTATATATAGCGCTATCGCATATTATCATATAGCGCTGTCGCATGATGACGTAGGCTTATGTCAGTCAGGTGACCTAGAAAACACGGGAAGAGAGTACCAGGCGGAGTATATTATTATACCATGCATCAAAACTAGCTTAGTTCAAATATGACTCGAATATAAAACCAACATTAGTTTACTCTTTCTGTTGTTATTTTCTTAATTTTTTTGGTATGCTCTATTTAATTTTTAAAAGCAACAATTATTGTAGGTAAGTACTTAAAGTTAACAATAACATGTTAGGTGTATGTTTTGTAAGCGTTATTTAACTTATTTATTAGCCTATTTAATTCCAATTATGCTATTTTCTTAATATAATATTTGTTTATATGTATACTACTCTGGACTAAAGTACCTATAGGCCTTTTAATTATTATAGCGTTGATTGTGATGATAATTATGAAAAGTTATTTAGTTAAAGTTAGTTAGTTATGATCGTTAAATATTTAACGACGTTAAGTTAATTATAAATTATAACAAAGTACCTAATAACCTGTCATTTTCCAGAGACAAACCAATTCACATTTCACGCGAAAATAATACCTTAATAACGATTCGGACCTACTCAAAAGTAAATTACTTTGGTAATAAAAGAAATATAGGTTTGTAAAATGTGAACGGAGAAAGGGATTTTCCAGGTAGACGGGTCACGTAAATTTCCAATCTCGCTTCCAACTAGACCTTTCTAATAATTTTCTAATCTTTCCACCGACCTTTTTCAATAAACGCCCGCTCAAACGAGAAATCGGTCAGATGTGAAAATATCTCATAGGTACTCATAACACCCGTGTGGAGCTTTCTGTAGTTCCTGATATTAGTCCCTTTACCTTGATAAAACATCGTTATAGACAAAGATATACCGGGTGTGGCCTGTAACACGAGCAAATAATTAAAACATAGATTGTACTCTTCAAAACGGTGACACTTTTGTTCAACAACTTTAAAAAAATTATGAAGTGTTTAGACTTCCTATTTTTCATACAAAATAAATATTATCTTCAATGGACGCCATCGCCATGCCATATCATTTGTGATTGACGTTGCTTGTCATGCCTTAAACATAACAAAATTCGCAATACATTGTGTCTTAGAATAAACTTTAAAGTGTATTAAAAATCAAACCACAAGTTATTTTTAAAAGTTGCTGAACAAATGTTGGTCAGTATGAGGAGTACAGCCTACATTAAAATTTTTTGCTCGTATTACAGGCCACACGCAGGCCAGTCCAAAGGACGCAGCCATGCGGTAGAATGAGATAGCAATATCACTTCCCTATAACGCAAAAATGCGTCCCCCAGACTGGCCCACGCTGGCCCAATATGTACAGGGGCCTTTAGGTAGGTGTTTCAGCAGTATAAACGTAGTTATATCAGCCAGCGGTCCGAGTTTAAGCCCCTGTCACTCGCACCCTGATGTAGGGGTTGGCCGGTGCAGGTGAGTGCTTTGCTTATCTGGCCGCGTAGCCAACATGCCAATCGACGCTACGTAACGATCGAAACACACCTGTCACTATCGCACTAACACTAATATGGAGGCAGGGGTCGAAAACCGGTATTTGGTCCATACAAAAATACCGGTGTTACGTTCTTTTTAGTTCTTTGGTTTCTTATTTCATTTTTAATGGGACAATCTAATAATACAAAGATGTTACCTAAATACATGATTCAGTATTACGTAAATAGCATAAAATAGTTCAAAAATTGGGCTATTTAGGAGTACTAAGTATAAAGAGCATGTTGCGTCATATAGACATAACCATCCAGAAAAATCCAATTTTGCAAAGCACTTATTAGATACACTTATTAGGCCACTATTTAGGAGTTTAAAAAATATACCGGTTCCGAGCCTTGTATGGGAGAGTGATAGAGAGCGATAGCGATTGTCACCTTAGCTGGGCGCAGGTTTAGACAGTTTCTCGGTACGATATTATAGATAGTATCATCCACGTAGCCGCGTCTCTCTCGTTATTGTTCCGTTCTAATTTGAGATATTATGACAGGGAGCGGGTGGAATTTGTTAATTAACGTAGGTAGGTACGTGTATCTACGAGTATGTACTTATAGTAATATGAATTAATAATATATGTACACTAGTACAATAAGTATTAAGACGAAACAGGAGCTGAGTTTTAAATATAGGTACCCGTCTCGTTAACGGAAGCGGCTCCTAAAACTAGTGCGATAAGGACAAGGCGAAAAATCCTGCGTAAAAATCTCAAAAATCGAGGTTTCGTACTCGACTGTTTCCTCCTCCAAAACTTAACCAATCGTAACCAAATTTAGAAATCTAAATGATTATGAAATTATCTGTGTCGGACCGTTTTGCTTTTTTGGCTAATTTATATTAGCTTTGAATACTACGCCTCTCATTGCGGCATAGTCAATGAGGCCATTTTGGCCATTTATGGACGGCTCTAGCTCCTTAAAAAACAAAAATATCAAAAAAAGCAAAAGGGACCGACACAGATATTGACAATATTAATCGGTGGTGAAAAAATCATTGCTCTAGCATCAAAACCCACGGAGGAAACAGTCGAGTACGTTTGTATGGAGAAATGACCACTCCTGTTGGCTCTTAACAAACTAATCTTGTAATAGTAGGTACATTACGATACAAGTGCGAGAAGTAGGAAATACGCACATATTTAGGCGATAAATTGAAATACGACCGAAGGTGTTTTAAATCGACACGAGTTGCGAATTATCTTTTCGCAAGTGTACCAGACAATCTTAGGGTAAGAGGGCTGTCTTCATTTTGTCGAAAGTATTGTGTACCTAGTCTTAAGTTTTATGAAATAAAAAAGTAATATGTTTAACTATCCGCTTGTAGCGTTTTTACCCGAGAACTGTCGTAGCGTCACTCGATCAATCCAATAGTTTTAATATTTATTTAATGTGTAACGCACTCTGAACGAATTTAGAAGTAAGACTGAATAAATCGTACCTACTTAGTGTGATATAGTAATCTTAATCTACATAATATTCAGCCTATTTGATGAGCCGACCGTGTACATCATGATTCATGAATAAGTAGAAAAGCCTACGTAAGTATTAGGTATAGCCTACCCTATCACACGAAAATGGAACGTCGCGTATCGGATATGTAAATTTTACACGACAGAAGAGTGGCAGTTTTACTGCTCACTTAGACAGCTTATATTTATCAGAGTTTTCTGTTTACCTACGTACTTATTTATTGATGATCATCTAATAATATAGAAACATTTGTATGCAGAACTTATTAAAGTTAATAATAATAATTGTAGATAATGATGGATAGTTATTATAAGACAATTTTACGCAGATCTTAACCTGAAATGTACCTAGATTTAATAGTATAAAATATATGTTGTTTTTGTTTGAAGAAACGGCACATTTGACACTGACATATTTAATCCATATCGTTACTAAATCTATTAACAGACGTATCTTTAAGTTCGAATCGGGCCATAAGACAAATGTCAATCATACATATAGGCATTAAAATGCATAATTTGTTCATTCAAAGCAGCCTGAAACATGCATTACTAGATAGGATTGGGGCTGCGAACTTTGAGGGAAAGTTAGTTTTGACGTGATAAGGGTTACTATTACTATTGTTAACGCTACGACTATGTTTGTCGATAAATAAACCAATTTGGCAAACTAGCCCTTTAATGTACTTATGTATGTAACGCGCGTCATTCGTGATGTTACAAGTACGGCCAGGGAAATAATTTGTGTGCCAGTTCGTACTGCGCCATACTTCCGTATTTGAACTTCAAGATATTCACAAGAGACGACACGTACTAGATTCATTCTAGATACGTTATAGTTTAGATATCAACTAGTTCTCTTTTGCAGCGCAATTCGGGCAACTAATGTCACTTTTTCGTTAGATAGAATAAGATATTTATTAGATGTGAATTGGATCTCTAAGTCATATCCTGTGGAAATCGTTCAAGAGTATCTCCAGAATCGCGTAAATATCAAATTTGACAGGTTAGATCTTAAACATATCGTTATCGTATCTTGGTGATGTCTGAAAGATATCTAATAGATGTCTATTTCAAAATCCGAATCGGGCCCATAGTCATAATAAGATATCCCTACGGCTTTTCATCATCATCGAGTTACGAAGTGTCACGGAAATCAAAGTCGAGTATATTTGATGAAAAATATTATATTATTAATAAAAACATACATGAATAATTAAGTAAATATAAAACATTAAATTAGCTTACAAATAATAATACAAACTATCTCTAAACTAAATAAACTTAAAATAAAAGCCTATAAATAAAAAACGTCCCCCAAGTCACTGCCGATAGGCAGTGTGCCCAGAAGGCTGGCCGCATTGCCACGTTGTATGGCAATACTTATGCGTTGAGCAAAATACTGGCCAGCCCTCTGGTCTCCTGCGGCATCTATAAGGCGCTCCGCTAAGGCCCTGTACATACGGCGCGCGCTTGGCCCCCACGGCCCCAGCGTTTCGACCCCAAACGCCTCAAAAATATAACTACTGCCAAGGGTGGCATATTTGCGGCGTTTGAGGTCTTCTGCCATGGACGCGGCATGACCAGCATCTCTGCTGGTGCCCGGAAGGTGGGACGGCGCGAGGGTGTCAACACATGTGGCATCCCAGACTAGAGGCCGTCCCATCTTCCAAGGCACCAACGTCATACCGTCGGGCCTCTTGCCATCGTCCCTAGCCAAACCGACGGGCTCGAGTATGGCCGGGACTTTGACGCTGACAAAGGCCCTTCGGATGACGTCGTTGATGCTGGCGTGTCTGGGTATGCGTCCGGCGCTTCTGCCGCAGGAAAGTCCATGATGTCCAAATTTGTCCACCATGGCACCACAACGGCAGTGATGGGGGACGTTTGTTACAGTCCCTATGCGCAAACAAGTCGCCAGTCTGAAGGTGGTGTTGTCCAATAGGGTCCCTATGGATGGAGAGGGTAGGGCTTGTAGCCACAGACCCGACTCCCACTCCGCAGTGGCAAGGAGACGAGCTCGCTCCGCCGTACTAGTTGACGTATCAACGAGATTATTCCGTACTAGACGGCAGAGCGGCTCGTCCCATTGCCTCTGCGAGCAAGGATTGGCAGGCGGGTCCGTGTTGCTGCAGGTTAGTGACCAAACATTCTTGATGAAAATGATGACTGGTAAAATACAATCTTAATTAACTTTAATAAAGTTAGGTTCATATTTCTGACGACCGGTCTGGCCTAGTGGGTAGTGACCCTGCCTATGAAGCCGATGGTCCCGGGTTCGAATCCTGGTAAGGGCATTTATTTGTATGATGATAAAGATATTTGTTCCTGAATTATGGTTGTTTTCTATGCATGTATTTGTAAACCACGTGTCTCTACGTAAATTCTAACCCCCTTATTCATAAAACTTTACGGGCCTGATTTAGTTAAAATGTGTTTTATCCCTTTCTTACATATACATAAGTCCAAATAACAGATAAAGACAAACTATTATTAGCTAATCAAGGTTTGTAGCGCGTTTATGAATAAGGGCACCCTTCAAATCAAGAGTGAACAGGCACCTTCTGGGCGAGCTCGCTCCATCGTAGGCCACGTCTACGCCTCGGCTAGTCTGTGGCCATGAGTAAACCCATGCATAATAAAAAAAAAAAAAAAAAAGGGGGTAAGGCTTTAAGAACAACCACTGTACTTTACTTTTCTCAATAAATTATTAGTACTCGTATTTGTATTTAAGTATTTATATACCTATTATACTGACCTGCTAAGCCGAAAAGCGCTATCTCAATAACAAATGATTTTGAAAATGGAATTCTCAGTTATAGAAACTAAAGTATAAATTAGCAATGGATTTTCTTTTGAGATAGCGCCACTCGGCTTAGCAGGGCAGTATATTTATCGTTGTCTGAGTACCCACAACACAAGTCTTCTTGAGCTTACCTTGGGGCTTAGTCAATTTGTGTAAAAATGTCATATAATTTTTATTTATTTAAGTATTTAATATTTGATAGAATTGAAATTTCATACTGGAACCGTTGGTAACATTGTTTTTCAAAACTTACTTATGTTCATACAGGACTTTTAAATAGAATTGTCATAATGAATTGTTTTACCTGTGTTAATTAATTGTGGGAGTTAATTATTCA
The DNA here is from genome assembly GCF_963556715.1 of Cydia fagiglandana. Lineage (NCBI taxonomy): Eukaryota > Metazoa > Arthropoda > Insecta > Lepidoptera > Tortricidae > Cydia > Cydia fagiglandana. The sequence goes on from NC_085938.1 coordinate 11,668,791, forward strand.
TGCGTGTTTACATGCTGCGGTGAAAACGGTTGGTGGGATTACCCCTTTTGAAGAAGATACCAACACATAGTTAAGCGGAAGAGTAGCTAGTTATGGGGTGAAGATGATGTCGAGTTGACATATTCCTTTTCATTTACTTTTGCCTCTCTAATAAGCCATTATTTCTTTAAATAAAAAATGTAGATAATTTTTCCACAAAATCAGCATTGATCACAGTAGTATATTTATTTCAAGTAGGTACTTACTATTAATTGATGAGTTGATGACTACTGTTTTTTTCATGTTCTGCCTTAAAGTTTCTTAAGAGGTAGCTCCTTCTTGGAAATTAGTAGAAAATAACCCTCATTCATTTCCAAAAAACTCTTTTCAATTAAACTCGCAACGCTCAATAAGATTCCAAAATTGAACCACGAGCGTAGCGAGTGGTTCGAAAAATGGAATCTTGAGCGTTGCAAGGGTTTCAAAGCACGAGGGTAAAACAAAATTTGGCCCCGAGTGAAACACAAAATTTTTCACCACACCAACCCAAAGCAAATATTGAATGTAGAATATCAAACCAAATCAAATTCACATATATGTCATTAAATATTTATCATCCAAAATCATCATTTAAAAGTCAATTCCACCAGCAAACATAAGAAAACAACTCTAAATTTGCATTTGATTACTTTGCCTCTCATGTGAATTACTGATAGCAACGATAGCAAAGAGTTGCTATCCGTTTTTGAAATGCAAAGCAAGCCTTTCCGAGCTGGTGTGGTGAAAAGTATTTATAGCCATCATACGCACCCTTGGCTTCAGATCATTGCGGCCTTACTTGCATACTTCGTATAAACAGCTAAAATCATTCATCCCACAGTTGGGTGTAATGTGGTATCTGCCTAAGGCAAAACCTCTGTTTCACGAAGGCTCGCCCGGAGATCGATGGGCATCGGGGGACGCTCCATCATCGTTTGTTTGCGCATTCATCGTCCCCAAACGTCAAAACTTGAGGGCGGGCCGCTATTTATTTGGACGATATTTACCTACCTGCGGGTTGCTACGAATACAATGTGTTGTTACTCGACCTTTGAAGTGTTTTCGTTGCAATTTACGAAAAAAATATATTCAAAATATAAAGCTGGAACAAATCGGATGAGCTTTTTTTTTCAACATTGTCTTTCCCTAAACCTGTAGTTCATTCGTTTCAAACTTTTTAAAGGGAAAATCTTTTTTAATTAAAATAAAAACCGGCCAGGTGCGAGTCGGACTCGCAAACCGAGGGTTCCGTAAAAATTTAACAATGTATTGTTTTGAGATATACAGTTTCCAGATTTTTCCCTGTAGGTATTTGTAGTGTAAGATGATATTACTTGCCAAATTTCATAGTTCTAGGTCAACGGGAAGCATCGCAGTAGTTTAGCGGGTTTCAAGTTTCAAGTGCAAGTGAAGTGAATGCCACCAGGTATATTTCAGGACTTGCTAATATCTGGTTACACATTTATGTACTCTTGTAGTGGACGAAAGTTTTATATCTCTCAGCTAAAGGCCAAAAACTTCAGTTGAGTAGATGTAATTTATTAAATGGACGCCATAAAAACTTTTACCTATAAACTTGGGTTGTAAACTAGTAACGGCTATCTCAGCTCAATTTACTTTGTAACCTGTTGAGGCAGTTAAGGATCATGATATTAGGAAAGCTTGTAAAAGGGATTACAAGAAGAAAGGGCAAAAGTTGAAGGATTAAAGTTAGAAAATTAGCGTGGATTTAACTCTCTGAGCCCATCGCGAAGGATCTAAGATCTCAGAGCGGATAAAAATAGACTACGCTATCACTAGTGATTATATTTTTATTCCTTATAATGGTATTGAGCTAATTGCTGATACAGATACTTATTCTCTTATCACTAAGTAATATTTTAAGTTAAATTTATTGCATATATCTCTCTCTTTGTCGTCGTCGTCATAGGGTTGCCGTATGAAAGAATTAAATGTCCTGATAAAAATCCTTACATCCTAACAATCCGGACATTTCTTATAACATGATGTGGCGTAGCTTGAACGACACCCCGGCGGCGCGCTGCTCTCTGCAGTGTACTTATGGTATCGTGGATCTTTTCCTTTCCCTCCGCCCGACCCCGTAATAGCCCCCTCCCCGCGCGCGCTCGACCCGCGCCCGCGCCGCATCGCACTTGTTACGCTGTATATCAAGTAAACATTTTTTTTATAAGGTCATACCTAAAAATCCGGACACTTGCCATGTCCGGCCGCAATCCGGACAAAGGGTCAAAAATCCTGACATGTCGGGACAAATCCGGACGTATGGCAACCCTTCATGTTTGAGGATCGTGGATAGTATCAGGGTTGCATATGGATTGCAGCGGATGATGTGCATCCACCGGTTTCTGCGCAACAATACAAGTTCTTCTTTTTAGACGTTGTGTAAATGTTAATATTGCCAATGGAATAAGTCGACCAGGGTTAATCTAAATATGAATGCGGTGTACCTAATTTTAATAATGACTTTGTTGATAAGAAAAGAAGCTATAAAACTTTAAAATAGATAATTATTCAGCAGTAAGTATCTATTATTTTATGTCTATCACGCGTATTCGGGAAACGAGATAATCACAAGATCTAGAAACGATATAGAGATCAACTAGATTTACATTAGGCCTGAGTTACACTTGTAAGTTTTACTTACGTAAGTAGGGACACGGCTATACTACAGAATGAGAGATGAATATCGTTATCTCATTCTAACAAATAGTTTTGTCCCTACTTACGTAAGTAAAACTTCACACACACACACACACACACACACACACACACACACACACACACACACACATAATAATTAAGTATATGATAGTATAATACTAAATAAATTGTAAATTAGATATGGAAGAGCGGTGCCTCCCAGCACAGGTTATTTTGTAAATAACTTACAGGGAGACACCAGCCATTGGTAAAAATATGTAATGGTTTTTAATGAAATAAAGAATTTTGTATTTTTTGTATTTGTATTTTTTGTATTTTGTAAAACTTACAAGTGTAACTCAGGCCTTAGATATATTATCGACTAGATGTGACTTGGATATCTAAGTCATAACTTGTCGAAATCGTTCAAGAGGGCCTCCAGAATCGCGGAAACGTCAAATTTGACATATCTATCTTACAAACATCTTTAAATTATGCATATCGTAACTTGTTGAGGTCTAGTAGAAATCTAATACATTTTCAGAATCGAGCCGTATGATCAAAGTTTTTTTACCGTTTTGTGAGAGGTCCATCAAAGATGGTATTATCAAATCGATTTGTTGGTAAACTGGAGTAAAAACAAAGTTTACCATAAATAAATGATAGTTCTTTCCATACCTTAATTTTTAGTGTTTTTCAAACAAGAACGTATTTTCTTTTCTTTTATATACCTACCTATACTTGGTCAAGCAGATCTTGTCAGTAGAAAAAGGCGGCAAATTTGAAAAATGTCGGCGCAAAGCGATATCGTCTCATAGAAAATTTGAATCTCGCGCCTTTTTCAACTGACAAGATTTGCTTGACCATCTATATTTAGTTTTTTTTTTTAAACATAGCTATCCAGGGACCTCGCTGTTTTACTTATACGCTTTAACAGACGTTACGTGATTTCTTTTCTTTATTCAGGCCTCTAAAAGATCACTGTAGCGTGATATTGTTTTCCAATACAATTCAAAGAAGGAAAACGATTGCAATAAAGAGATATAGCACTTGTCTTTGTTCCGTACAGTGTTTCCGAGAGATCTTTACATCGCGGTATAATCTTTCGAGTCTTGAGAACTGGTACCTATGTCGGTCTCTCAACCTCGATAGTGGTTAACATCGACATACGGACGTGACGTACGCGTTTCTAGTTTGCGTTAGACACTGGTCCCACCGCGAGCTAGTAAGCTATGAGCTATCGGCTATAAACACGAACAAAAGATAAGCACTCCCGTGTAAATAAAAGAGACACGGCGATATTTATAGTTACTCGCCCAGCGGTGAGCTATAAATATCGCCGTGTCTCTTTTATTTACACAGGAGTGCTTATCTTTTGTTCGTGTTTATAGCCGATAGCTCATAGCTTACTAGCTCGCGGTGCACGGTGGGACCAGTGCCTTAAGAGGGGGTAGAGGAGGGTAGTTATTCAGATTCTGTCAAATTATCCCATTACACACACAAACGCAGCTAATACACACTACCTCAATTTACTGGGACAGGTCAGTGACCCCTAATGTGTAATTTTGTATGGTATGGGATTTTGAGTTTCCAAAACGTCCCGCTTGGCGCCCTGTTAAATGTCCCATGTAATGGCTCCTCTACATGATGGGCCAACGCCGGCCACTCCAAGGGACGCATTTATGCGTTAGAGGGAGCAAGTGATATTGCTATCTCATTCAACCGCATGGCTGCGTCCCTTGAAGTGGCCGGCGTTGGCCCATCGTATAGAGGAGCCATAAAATTTACATCGCAAACGTGGACGCTCGTCACGCTATCGAATGAAATTTACAAGGGGTTCAGAATTTATTTATTTGAACGTATGGCGTAACATTGTGAGCAAACTTAGCTTATTATAAGTCAAAATCAGGTTTCAGAATACCGAAATATTTAAGACTTACCATGTTTTAGATGACTGTGGTTTTCACTTTTTTGAACATTTTTTTTTGTCTATTAATACAGGGTATGACAAAAATGTTGTAGTATCTGCAGACAACAAATTTCAATTCTGGAAGACTTAATTTGCACCTTCTCACAATGATATTGACCTCACTTCGTGACGCCTTTCATAAGCTCTAGTCGCCCAGACGTCAAAACTTGGCAAGAAAATTGCAAGTGTGATTTGTCAAAAGAAAGATTCAAAATAAAATGCAACAGGAGACCTTTTTATAGTTCTGGGCGGCTAGTGGTACAAGTTACAAAGTAGCCCAAGCATCAATTTGGTAGACGGTAATACATACATACTAGGTAGGTAATATGTGTGTAGAGGTAGACAACAATTTTGTACGATCAGAAGTAGAGATGCACCGGATATTTGGTTACCATCCGGTATCCGCGGCCTATCCGGCTGTTATTATAACATTCAGCGGACACCGGATAGCGACCTACTATCCGGCCGTATACCGGATAGTAACTTTGCCTGATTTCAGAGGAAACTAATTGGATTTAAGAAACAGTCACGGTCATAGTCGTTCTCATTTATTATTTTAAAACAATTTAAACATTCCACTAACTTGCACGCCGTGCACTCATATCGTACCCTAGAAATGAGTGCGCGCGAACGAAACGGGTCAAAAGGCCCAAACGATATGGATTAAATATGTCAGTGTCAAACAAGTGTCAAAATTGACGTTTCTTCAAACAAAAATGTCACTTTTGACACTAGTATTTGATGTATCTCATTGTTCGAATACGGCCTCAATACGGCTGAAAGTCAAATCCAGCACAATGAGCCCCTGGAAAACCGAAAAGTAGGTAGGTATAGTTTCACGCCGAATATTCGGCGGCCGGATACCGAATATTCAGGTCAGGTCGAACATCCGGTATCCGGTATCCGGCCAAACAACTATCCGTTGCATCTCTAATCAGAAGTCGTTCCCCTACGAGCAGCGTTTGGGATCTTGCAAACTTTTTGATGGATTGATTAATCTGGGTACCTAAGTGATAAATGACGGTGTGCTGCCGTACATATGCAAGTACAAATTTTGTCAGGAAGTCTGCCTTTCTTTATTCATCATCATCATCATCTCAGCCATAAGACGTCCACTGCTGATTCAGCAGTGCTGAAAATAGGCCTTGTCTGTAATCAAATTTTGCAAGTTAAATTTGATCCACTTCCCGGTTTCCGATTGAGCTGAAATTTTGCATGCATGTATAAATCACATGACAATGCAATATTATGGTACCATCGAGCTGGTCTAATGATGGAGACAGGTGGCCATAGGAACTCTGTGATGAAACAACGCAACCTAATTGGTTTTTAGAATTGTCTCGATGAGTATTAGTTATCTGTCGTAAGAAAAGTACAGTCAGCAGCAGAAGTTGCTAAGCGGGCAAGGTGTTCAAAATTACCTTGACACGCTCTTATTTTCTTAACAATAAAGTCGCGTCAAGGTCATTTTGAGCACCCCGCCCGCTTAGCAACTTCTGCTACTGACTGTACCCTCAATGGGTGGTCAGGCCGGTGGCAGTAGGTCGAGCATTTCACGGAAACGCTTAGCCACAAAGGCTTTCAGGGTGTTTCAGAGCAACAAAAGAAACTTGCGGTCGGGTGTCTGGCCGGTGACCATACTGCAGTTTTATAGTGGATAATCTCAAAAAATGTGATAACACACAAAGTTAATTCTTCAAGTATTTGTCGTATAAGTGTTTTATGATTTGGAGTGAATTAAGGCCTAAAATCGGCGACTATAACATTTTCAAATAAAACAAGTTTTGTACGGAACACTAAAAAGGCTTTATACACTCGTTAAATAAACACTATTGTATTTAATTATAAATCCAAATATGTATACCTCGTTTTTTTAGCATTAGAAAAAAGGTAAACAATCTTGATGTGTCTTTTAATTGAAAAACACATTTAAAAAAAAAGTTACTGCAAATATGTAACAATTATGAATCTAATCCATTTATATTCTTCTACTTTCATAAGTAATAGTTTTTGGTTTTTAAAAAGCGTTTTTCAATTAAAAGACATGTCAAGATCGCTTACCTTCTTGCAAGTTCTTTCTAATGCTAAAAAAAACGAACTATAGGTAGGTACATTACTCGTATATGCAGGTAAATTTTATATGTACTTAAGTAAGGTTGACTCCATCTGCGATTATGGTTCATAGTCAGTTTATGGACTTTTTTTCCCAATCATGAGGTCTCAGCAGTTTACCATCATACATTTTTGTTATTCTAAATATAATTGCGTTTATTAAATACTCGTAAGCTAAAATGGTGGTCACCCTAGCAGTGCAGAATAATGGTTTTAGATTTTTACGTTACACAAAGGTAAAAAGGTTTTGAGAAGTGAGGTGCGGTTTAAGAGGAAATAAAGAGGGGTTTTTTCATGAAATATTGTAGGAAGAAGAAATAAACCAGCATGAAGTAGGGATCCGTGAAAAAATAAAACGGTGAATAAAATTTGCCACTAAAAAGTTACCTTTTATTTAACACCCTCCTGAATTGTAAGTCCTACTTAGGTTCTTACAATGTTTTTATATGAGGTGAGGTTTTTGAAGTGAAAACTTCTTTAGCGGCTCTGTGCACTTTTTGTGATGGGGAAAAAATGTTATACTCGCGACAGGTCACGTATTCGACACATTGAAAATTCGTAAGACGGACAAGTGACCTGATCGAAAAACTGTTACAATATCATTGAGTTTTCACTTCTGCCGGCACTCCCGGAGTGCAACCCGTTGTTTTTTATATTGTATGTATATACCGGGTGTGGCCTGTAACATGAGAAAATAATTAAAACATAGATTGTACTCCTCAAACGGTGACACTTTTGTTCAACAACTTTTAAAAATTATGAAGTATTTAGTTTAGACTACCTATTTTACCATACAAAATAAATATTATCTTCAATGGACGCCATCGCCATGCCATATCATTGTGATTGACGTTGCTTGTCACGCCTTAAACATAACAAAATTCGCAATACATTGCGTCTTAGAATAAACTTTAAAGTGTATTAAAAATCAAACCACAAGTTATTTTCCAAAGTCGCTGAACAAATGTTGGTCAGTATGAGGAGTACCGCCTACAGTTTAATTTTTTGCTTATATTACAGGCCACACCCGGAATTTGAGGTGGGCCACTAGTGGGTGGGTGATACTAGACTTTATTTAATGGTGGGTGTGTCATAATTTTGGAATTTAAAATCATATCGAACATATAATCTTGGTGCGAGTATATATTACCTAAAGTCAAAGGATAGTAAAGTTTTCTCACTTATATCAATTTACAGTTTTAATATTTGTTCTTCAGTACCTATATTTTCAAACCCTTGATAAAATTATCAAACCCGAATATTTAGAAAAGGATAATGAGCTCCTAGTGAGTATTATATTCTTTGATATTGAGGCTCACCTATATTTACAGAGTTAGTGAAAAAATATTCTTTACTACGCAGTATTTGTTTCATCATCATCATCATTTATTTATTGCATTCCATGGTATTTTAAATTGAATTGTACAGCATGGACCCTGAAGAGAGTATGGCAAGTTAACCTTAATAGCTAAATACTTAAAGTTAGTAGTAAGTTAGTTAGTTAGGTAGTTTCGATTAGAATAAGTACGCAAATTAATTAAAAATACTCTTAGGTACGACATTAGGTACCCGAATTTTGTCCCTCTGACAAAACCAACAATCAAAGATTGTTAAAATTAGGGAGTAATTAGTAGGCTGACCGAGTACGCTGCCCGCTACTCCGACGTGGCAGCTAAATTACAAGCCTTCTCATTTTTTGCTTCTTTTGGCAACAAGAGACGTTTAAGTGGATTGAATTATGTCTGAGGTCTTTGTGATTTTCGTCTTCATTCAAGGTTTTTATTTTTTATTTTTAATAAAATAGATTTTCCATAATGAGGTAATTACCTCATAAGTATTTATTAATTCTGTATTACCGGTGTGTTAGTCACCCATTGTCTTTGTTTAGTTCTAAATTTATACAAAACTATAAAATCTTTAAAGTACTAAGTTCATACTATATTTGCTCAATCCTATTTTATGTCAGAAGATTTTCTATTGTACAAGCTTATTACCTGTACAATTGTACAGTGTATCGCCGCAAACACGATTCGTTCCGACACCAGCCATGTGGGACGTGCCATTTTATAAGTAAGTATCTACCTCATCTAACTCGACGAGACAGAACGACCCGACTGGCTTGGTTAAATTCAAAATCATTTTTCTCTTTATTCAATTTATCACGAAATGAAATACCCGTGAAAGAATGTTATTTGCTAAGTTGATAATTTTTAGTATTATAAGAATAAGAATAAGAATAAGATTTATTTCAAATATTTCAAGATTTATAATAATAATAAAATTATCGTAATGGAATGTTTGCCTTGGCTGTGTAAGTATTCATATAACTGTCTATTCCCATGTCACCAAATGATGATACTGTAAATGTTTTATTTAAATATTAAAGAGCCCCACGAGACCCATGCACGCAATAAGTGTGTACATTTTGAATTTTTATGGTACTGTCACCAGCAGAAGTTGCTAAGCGGGTGACGAGTTCAAAATTACCTCTTAAATAAAGTCGCGTCACGATCATTTTAAACACCTCGCCCGCTTAGAAACTTCTGTTGCTGACTGTACAATCTGTACATACTTACAAAGATAAAACTTTGTCAACACTCCTTTTTAGGGTTACGCGAGCAAAGGATAACAAAGAAATACCCCATAATACTAAGCTTCCCGTTTTCGTCTTTCTTGTGTCTAACACAGTGAAAAGAAATTTGACGTTTTCTTTTGGAAATGTAAAGCACATAAAAGATGACCGTTATTCGTCCGCGCCAAATGAAGCCTGCTGGAGCACAATGCATGTCTCTTGATTGATGGACAGAGGCTTTGTGGGATGCTGGGTTTATCATAGCGTGGGAGCGTTGCTAATGACAAACTATCGAAGCACGGTATGGGTTTGTAATTTTGTATTCTAAATCACCTCAAAGGGCTCCGTACCAAAAAAGTTAACAACGAACTCTTTTGGCGTGACTCTATTGGCCCGATTCGGATTTTGAAATAGATATCTATTAGATATCTTTTAGACTTCACCAAGATACGATAACGATATGTTTAAGATCTAACCTGTCAAATTTGACATTTGCGCGAATCTGGAGATACTCTTGAACGATTTCCACAGGATATGACTTAGAGATCCAATTCACATCTAATAGATATCTTACTCTATCTAACGTAAAAGTGACATTGGTTTCCCGAATTGCGCTGCAAAAGAGAACTAGTTGATATCTAAACTATAACGTATCTAGATTGGATCTAGTACGTGTCGTCTCTTGTGAATATCTTGAAGTTCGAATACAGCAGTATCTGTCTGTCACATTGCTTAATATCTCGGGAACTACTAACGCCATCAATATAAAATACAAAAAAAAATATTTATGAAAGACAATGTATAAACCTAAAAATAAAAATACCTATCAGACATTTTGTCGGCCATGCCATGAAAAAGTTCTTACTGATAATATATTATTAAAGGGAATTTGTTCTGGGCGTTCGTGTAAATAATAAATGATGTGGGAATGAACAAAAACAGTTTTTAGCCCCTGGTTTATTACCAGGTAATAAATAATTAATTGTGAACCTATTTGTTTTTTTTTTCAATAGATGTTGTAAATAGAATAGAGCTTGTATTTTTTATACAACTGCAAATTGAATTGGGGCACACTGCCGTATTCGAACTTCAAGATATTCACAAGAGACGACACGTACCAGATCCATTCTAGATACTTTATACTTTAGATATCAAGTAGTTCTCTTTTGCAGCGCAATTCGGGCAACCAATGACACTTTTACGTTAGATAGAGTAAGATATTTGTAGATATTACGTATAACATGTGAATTGGATCTCTAAGTCATATCCTGTGGAAATCGTTCAAGAGTATCTCCAGAATCGAGGAAATGTCAAATTTGTCAGGTTAGATCTTAAACATATCGTTATCGTATCTTGGTGATGTCTAAAAGATATCTACATATTTCAAAATCCGAATCGGACCCACAGTGCCATGGAGCGATTTTGTAAGAAAAAATATTTTAGTCATAACTGAATTTTTGGGTTTTTTTCGAGCGGTAAGTACGTACAAAAAGCATAAAATAGTTATAACACTTTTATACGCGATTTCGGGGTTGGTCCCATAGTAAAAGTTACTCAGTATAATCCCAAAACTACCCTGGTAATAGGAATGCAGTATACTTTATATCATTTATTTACATACAATATATGTATATACAGTGGTACAACTAAACGAAATTAATATCTAAACTAATGCAGTTATTTTTAGCCACCGTGCATATTCTGTGGTTTGGGCGACATTTTAATTGCACACCTGTAACTCAAATTGCATTCAGTACGAGCGTGAGCCACTCGAACGTGGCATAACAATCTGGTGCGGTTTACTAATTGCGTCAGGCCACGAGCTGAATTGCACTCAAATAGTCCAATGTGTGGTCGCGGCATAATGCCTTGGGCGGGCGGCAGCGGGCGAGCCGAGCCCCGCACCTTTCCCCCACTCGCAGGGCAAGGGGGGATTCAGTCTACCTCCGGACGCCGGGCCTGCTGCTCCCCCCTTCGCCGGTCCTCGCCGCGCTCCCGCGAAAACTGTTATACTAAAACATGAATTAAAACATACATCAAAAACTGAAATATAAGTTTCGGTGAGTGCCGTTCGCGTTAGTGCTGTGTTAAATATTTTTTTTTGTTTTTTTTTTTATTCATTTGTTTGAGGATGGTTTTGTTTCTGTGACGATTTGAACTAATACAACTCAGGATTTTCTTTTTGTTAAATTAAGGTAAGTACAAAATTATATAAATTAATTCCTTTTGTTTAGGCTGCGTTTCCACCATTGTTGTTTCTCTCCACTTCATTTGTTTTCCTGGATCCTCGAACATTTCTAGTAGAAACGCAGCCTTAAATTGAAATATACCTACCTACTAGTATTATTAGATTATACAGGATGAAATTTTAACCACCGTTCATACGTAGTGACTATAGGTCATACTAAACCACTTATTATGGGACGAATATCTAAATTGAGAAAAACAATTTGGCTGTTTCATACATTCCGGCTGATGTGATCATGTGATGCCGCAAATTTTTATGGGACAGCCAAAATTTCGCGATTTCGGCATTGGTCCTGTATTAAAAGTTGTTCAGTACGTACATCAACGTCAAGTCACTAAGTAAGTACGTAGAGTAATATGGTGGTTAAAATTTCACCCTGTATTATAAGACATGGTTTTCTTTATTATTTAAGTATTTATTTATGTTCTAATATTGATAATTTGAACACTTAACCCGGGCTTTACTGTTAAAATTCCGTTATAAAATATTATGATACACATGTACCTATTTTGCGTGACCTAAATTTACCGAGACGAACTGTTTGGCTGCAAACACTTATCTCTTGTTTACAAAAAATAATCGCTGTCTTGCAAAAGTGTATCATGCTAAGCGTATTAACGGAACGGACCCATGTGTACGAGCTTATGGTAAAGTAGGCCATGCCAGATATGAAACACGTCCAAAATTTCGTACGCGGGTACTGTCAGGAACAATAAACATGTGGCTAGGGTTACCAGACACAAGTTCGAGATTTCCTGACAAAATTCCTGCCGGCCTAGCCAAGATGACAATCGCTATCGCTTCGACAACGAAACGCTTAGTGTCTCTCTATCACTCTTCCATATTAGTGCCACAGTGACAGTTGCGTTTCGATCGCTACGGAGCGTAAGCGATTGGCAGTTTGGCTACGCGGCCTGATTTGCGAATAATTTTCCTGACGCTCATATCAGCGACTTAGGTTCAGTTCAGGGGTTTCGGGCTAGTTGTAAGCGATATCTATGTATGCTTGATACATTGTTTATATAAATTTTATTTGGTTTGGATTTAAGTAAGTAAATTTGAATAATGTATATTTTTAGTTACTTACATAATAGAAAGGTCTGATAATTCACTAAAACTCCTTACATTTTCGTATTCCGGCTACATTCCTGACAAACGGCCAAAATTCCTGACATGTCAGGAAAATTCCTGTCATCTGGTAACCCTACATGTGGCCACCGCGATAAGCCAAATGTAACAATAGAATTAAAGCCGTTGTGCCTGTAATCAGCATTTTATCTAGGTGAAAACATACTAATACGAGTAATTATTACAAAATTCTCGTTCATTGTCGATTTAGTAGAATAAATCGCAATTTGTCACATCACATGCCAAAATAATAACATTGATTTTTCATTAACGGAGTGTCAAAATGTTCGCTTGATGAAGGTCACCTACATACACGGCGCGATTCGGGAAATGATTTAGAGATTCACTAGATATGAAATAGTAAAGATATGTGAAAATGTACCTTATGGCGGCTGGCTCTTACGCTATTATTAACGCCGCTCCAATATTCAGCCGGGGCAATGGTACCTTTTGCCATGGAACGTCACATATCTCTACTATTTCATATCTAGTGATTCTCTAATTCATTTCCCGAATCGCGCCGACAACAGTCATATGACTTATAATTCTTATAAACAGACATCGTAAATTTTATAGCATTTTCGGTGCAGCGGAGTGGTGTTAACGGATTGGTATTAAACCATTTCAACTCTAATGATTAATTAGCGTTAATTACGTTAATATTAACCTTAATTTACCATTTCAGTTGGAATTATCTACATACGAGTATATATACCAATTCTGTTGTAGCATTTTTAGTAACACCACTCCGCTCCACTAAAAATGCTATAAAATTTACGATGTCTATTTATAAACAATATTCGTATTCTCTACCTTCAATTCACACTCACAGTTGTTTTATTTTACCTACAGTAGATGTATGTTTAAAACATCTAAAATGAAAAACCCTGCACTGCTTAAAATTCATAATACCTATGTAAAATGCATCATCATCATCATTCTAGCCTTCAGTCGCAGTCGCTCCACTGCTGAGCATAGGCCTCTCTTCGTGTACGCCACTTATCCCGGTCTTGGGCTAGTCTCATCCAAAAGTGCCCCGCAATTTTCCGAATGTCATCCACCCAACGAAAATAAATAAATAAAAAAAACATAAAATATAAATGTAAAATTAAAATATAAAAATACTTTCTTAAAATCTTACTAAAAATTAATCAAGAGCTCGATAAAACAATAATCTGAATCCAAGGTAAGAATTCTAAATATTATTATTTTAAAAGGTTAGATAATTTGTCAATGGTCCAAAGAAAACAGAAAATTATTTCAATCTCGTTATTTTCGTCATCAGTCTAAACAAATCTTCCTTTCTCAGTTGAAATCCTCATTAGCTGATAATTTGTATGCCGATTCTATCCGCTTTTAAAATAAGAACTAAGAAGATTTGCAGTACGTCGTTATAATTTTTTTACAGTAAGTACATGGTGCTACAATACGACAACAGTGCTATAATAAGCACATTACGTAACTCAGTCGAAAATTTAAAGGGCCATATGTACTGTAAAACGTACGATACACGTGCGATTTAACTCACTCGTTGCGTATTTAATATTTTTCGCACTTGTATCGTAAATAACTATTATGCATGTTTCACGAAATTTCTAAAAAAATAGCGGACCGATTTGGATATTTTTCTAATAAGTAGTTACTGTTATAAGAATGATGAGTTATAAGAAGCTCACGTTCCGAAGGAAATCATTAACTATGAATTATGGGCTTATGGCATCTGACATTATTTTGGTTTCAATTCTATCACGTGTAGTACAGTCATCAGCAATAGTATCTTACACAACTAGGGCCGCAAAAATATGTGACACGTTCTTATTTGGAGCGCAATAAGAGCGCTTCATATATTTTTGCGGCCCTAGTTGTGTAAGATACTATTGCTGATGACTGTACATATTTTCTTTAGTTTTCAAATATACAATAAACTTGACACGTAGTAAGTAATAGTTGAAGAACATGCCATGCAGTAGGTATATAAGTAAAATATTGTCTTTACCCTACTCAAAGTCTGGCTCAAAACATGCCTAGCAAAATTGATCGTGGCAGCACAAGCGTAATAAGATGGCCGTGATAAATGACTTAAAATAAAGAGACTTCGTGCAGCGGAGTGTGACGAACATATTATTTTACTTTACCTTCAACCACTCAACATATAACAATGTGGAATGGCACTGAAGCGTGAATGAAAAGTACCTATGAGTAAGACTTACTAACAGGCAGTACTTACTTTATGGCATTAATCAGTTTTTAATGAGGGTTGACATTGACACATTATTGCTTAAGGATCATCCATTAATTACGTCACACGAATTTGTAGGTTTTTTGACCCCTCCCCCCCCCCTCCTTGTCACACTTGGTCACATTTTGCAAATCCCTCCCCACCTGGTGTGACGTCACATTTTAAGCAATTTTGTTTACAACGAAATCGGCAATACTAACTCGGCATTATTTTTGGTAAAAGAAATATTAGTCATTTTATAACACAAAACCAATTAGGAACGAAAATTACCTACATCCAAAACCTCATTATTTAAATGTACAGCGAATAAAAAAATATAAATTAATTTTCGGTTACTCGCGGTTAGTAATGAAGTTAAAATGACGTCACAATTCACAATGTTTGTGACTCCCCCCTCCCCCATGTCACAACATGTCACATTTTCTTGACCCCCTCCCACCCCCTAAACGTGTGACGTAATTAATGGATGACCCCTTATCAGCATCCTAATTAATCGAAGAATCTGATTTGTGTCTTGCGACCCACTATAATAGAACGTATTCACAGTACCTATTAAATGTCATAATAATTTTACTCTGTAACTACCGTATTAGGATGAAAAGGCTTCACAGTGAGTCAGTAGGCAATCAAGTTCGATAGTATGTACGTACCTATAATTTTTCCAAGTGACAATGAGGAGATGAATTTAAAATCGCAAAAATGTTAAACAAAAAGCTATTTGAAACCCTGGTAACGGTTTGCCACGGGCCGGCAAAGTCGATTCATGTCAAACCAGGATTTTTAAAATCCGCGTTCATAGCGTTGAGGCTCAAAATCGAATCCGCAATCCTAAACCAACAAGCGGATCACAACGGGGCGTTTTATCAACATTAATCCATCATGAATGCCGGAATCTGCTGAAAGAATTTGCGAAATTAGCGAGAAATATTGTGAATACAGATTACAGATTAACAAGTCAGAAATCGCTATCAAGTAATTTTTATTTACTTAGTTATTTTACACTAGGTAATTAGGTATAACAAATGCGATCTCGTTTTATCCTCCAAATATACATATGCATATAAATGATGTGATACACCAGTATGCTTCACAAATGTGAAAGCCGGCGGCGTTATGCCCTTTAACACTTCCACTCCTGGAGCATATAGCTCTGGACGGCCAATGAAGGCAAGCCTGAGCTGAGAGTGTTGCGGGTCCTCTCGGAGTCCATTCATGCCGACGAAGACACGCCGGAGACGGAGACCCAGACCGACTCTCTGGAGAACTCGGGTGCGTGGGGTCGTCAATTCCCAACAGCTCGCCACAAGCTACCCTCCGGGCTTTATTATTATGAGCCCATATTGTCCCACTGTTGGGCCAAGGCCTCCCTCTTATTCTTTCACGCATCCCTTCCCTCATCTCTCCGGTAAAGAGTTTCTATCTCCAAATACACGCAACATAATAGCAAAGTAAACTTCATCTGAGATAAAGTCGGCTAACAAAGGCCTTGTTAATACTTACGCATTTAAATCTAAGCAAGAAGGAATAATCTAAGGGTTGAAGTTCAGTCGACTTTGAATGGAATCCGATTATCTTGCTGAATACAATTTGCATCTGAATCATTGAATGTGTTTTCAGTGAGAGGAGATTCTCAGAAGGCCTGATTCGGACAATGCTTCTAAGATGTCACAGCGGTACGATACCGATCTGTCAGTGTATGAAGTGACATTTCTTCAACCAAATCCGAATCAAAATCTGAACCAAAACCGTTACTTTTGACACTGGCAGACCGGTATCGTACCGCTGTGACTCCTCATAAGCATTGTACGAATCGTGCCGAGAGTTTGACTGAGCGTTAACTTATATCTGTAGTTAGCAAATCTAATCTTATCCTCTGCTAAATGTTATTTCCTATACAACCAGCTTACAGCATAAATGATAAAGCTCGGCTATGCAGTTGAATTTACTTGGGCAACTTCAGTGAACATTATGTTATTATTCCGTTAAATTAATTTTATATCAAGCAGAAACGTCTGCGAACGACGCTATTAACTATTAAGCTTGTTTCTAACAAATTAAAGTGGAGTGGTGGTGTGGTAGCTCAGATGGTAGATCACGGTGCTAGCGATCCAGTGGTCGTGGGTTCAAGTCCCTCCCAAGACAGAATTTTTCGACTTTTAATTTATTATTTTGTGTTTTAGAAATATGTGCTTACTAAATAACTATTTTTCGTTAGATGTCATGATGACAGAGAATATTACGTAAAAATATGGATAGACAATTAACTTACCTACTCCAAAGATCACTTAGACATAAGGGACATATTTTTGAGATGATTTGTGTTGTGCACCATTATTTTTACACTTAACTATACCTACAGGCTAGTTACCAATTACAACATACATACGTTGACATTTTGCTTGCGATAATACATGTACGGACAAGTACGAATTGACCTTATAGCAGGCGTGGCCCACTCCGCGATTTCGTCGCTTTGCTACAGGTAGCTAAAAGTACATCCGTTCCACCCCAATTTTGGGGAAAGCCATAAGCGGCGCGTGGCGCTGTCGCCACCTAGCGGCCGTATCTGTGCTGATCGTAACAGACGCATTTTGTTAGAGAATACGTCTTCTGTACCTACCTAGTACTATTATTTATTCTGTGCTTATAGACAGTATAGACATCCATTGCAACGAGCAATTTGCGAAGCAAGCGCTTTCCGATTCAAATAGGTACTCGTATTATTTTCGAGACTGTCCAAAGTCAAAGTCAAAATGTTTTTAATTGTGAGTATATGTCAAACTGATTACAGTGGCGGTAAATAAATATTTGTAGCAGTAGTGCTATACCCTGAGTGCAAAAACTTGAATTATTTCCTTACATACTAACATGCGAAATAAATTTACCTATCTATATAAATAGCTAGTTTAGTTATTATTAATATTAAAGTCATATCAAATCAGTAGCCTTAAAATTATATACTGACTGATGATTGATGTTAGTATATCTTTTAACAATTCCCCTAAATCATTATACAAAGGAGGTTACATTTATTTAACAGTTACATTTGCATTGCGAATCAATCAGGAAACCCCTCGAATTAACATGCCAATAGCACAAAGCCGTTATCTTAGTTCAAACGAATCAGACTGAAAATACACGAATAAACTTACTGAACGGAATACTGGATAAAATTGGTCAGCATTTATTTAGGAAGAGGAAAAGATAATCCTTTATAGAGCTATCAAAAGGGTCTAGCCGTGTTTGTATGGGGCATCGGCCCCAGAAGCCAAATTGATTGCCGTTTTGCCAATTTATTAGGCCAGATGTAAGATGCTATTTCACCAAAAAAATAACCCTAAAATGCTGCAGGTTATTAGTAGTGTGTTTATGCCGCTCCGAGATCAGAACTTTTCCGCCAGAGGGCGACAGTATGTATGCGTAAGGTAGTGACAATTTAGTTCACCCTACTCCCCGCTAGATGGCGCCACTGTCTATGCGCAACGTTAGTTCCAAAGGTCTCCGCTAGATGGCGCCACTGGTTAGTTCACTCTACTCCCCGCTAGAGGCGCCACTGTCTATGCGCAACGTTAGTTCCGAAAATATCCGCCAGCCCCGCCGGAGGGCGACAGTATGTATGCGCCGCTGGTTAGTTCACTCTACTCCCCGCTAGAGGCGCCACTGTCTATGCGCAACGTTAGTTCCGAAAATATCCGCCAGCCCCGCCGGAGGGCGACAGTATGTATGCGCAACGTTAGTTCCAAAAATCCCCGCCAGCCCTGCCTGGGGGCGACAGTATGTATGCGCAACGTTAGTTCCAAAAATCACCACCAGCCCTGCGTGGGGGCGCCACTGTGTATGCGTAACGTTAGTTCCAAAAATCCCCACCAGCCCTGCCTGGGGGCGACAGTATGTATGCGCAACGTTAGTTCCGAAAATCCTCACCAGCCCCGCCGGAGGGCGACAGTATGTATGCGTAACGTTAGTTCCAAAATTATCCGCCAGCCCTGCCTGGGGGCGACAGTATGTATGCGCAAGGTTAGTTCTAAAAAGCCCCCGCCAGAGGGCGACAGTATGTATGCGCAACGTTAGTTCCAAAAATCCCCACCAGCCCTGCCTGAGGGCGACAGTATGTATGCGCAACGTTAGTTTCAAAACCATCCGCTATGAAATGAATAGATGTCTCCACTTTGTATGTGAGTTGTTGAATCGCTTAAATGAATAGATATCCCTAGTGGCGCCTTCGTCGGTGGACACCGCTAGTTAGTTCCAAAAATCCCCGCCAGGCCCGCCAGAGGGCGACAGTATGTATGCGCAACGTTAGTTCTAAAACCATCCGCTATGATATGTATAGATGAGCAGCCGTCTGAGTATTTCTAAAAAAGTCCGCAGAGTCAGAGGGGGTTCATGGTAAGTTAATTAATCTTGGTCAAGCAAATCTAGTCAGTAGAAAAAGGCGGCAAATTTGAAAAATCGTTTGAATAGTTCGAAAATCGTGTGTCATTTATATCTTATCTGTGGAACTGTTTTGTTTACATTTCATCGCTGTTCGATGTACATTCCTGCCTTTTGTTCGTTTCCTAGGGTTACCATACTTTAGTTTGCTTTACATTGCTTCTGACATATCCGGCTTGACAGACTATCGATTCGCTTAACAATATAGATGTCGCTAGTGGCGCCTCGTCAGTGGACACCGCTAGTTAGTTCCAAAAACATCCGCTATGAAATTGCAAAAAGGCCCATCATGTTTGTTTTAAAATATGAGACATATATCGGCGTTTTTTTTAATACCACGTCAGTGGCAAACAAGCAGACGACCCCACCTGACAGTAAGCAGTCACCGTAGCCCATGGACGCCTGCGAATTCAATAGTTTACACGGATGCACTTTTATTTGCGGTTGGTTTTGTCGCTTGTGCTTATCAAATGTATGGAGTTTGTAGTTTACCAACCGTAAAGGGGTTTTTCTTTTATTATACCACATTGGTGGCAAATAAGCATACAGTCCGTCTGATGGTAAGTTGTTACCGTAGCCTTTGGACGCCTGCAACTCCAGGGTGGATACAAGCGCGCTGCCGACTGCCCAAAGATTCAATAACTTTGTTTTAAAATATGAGGCTTATATCGGCGTTTTTTTTAATACCACGTCAGTGGCAAACAAGCAGACGACCCCACCTGACAGTAAGCAGTCACCGTAGCCCATGGACGCCTGCGAATTCAATAGTTTACACGGATGCACTTTTATTTGCGGTTGGTTTTGTCGCTTGTGCTTATCAAATGTATGGAGTTTGTAGTTTACCAACCGTAAAGGGGTTTTTCTTTTATTATACCACATTGGTGGCAAATAAGCATACAGTCCGTCTGATGGTAAGTTGTTACCGTAGCCTTTGGACGCCTGCAACTCCAGGGTGGATACAAGCGCGCTGCCGACTGCCCAAAGATTCAATAACTTTGTTTTAAAATATGAGGCTTATATCGGCGTTTTTTTTAATACCACGTCAGTGGCAAACAAGCAGACGACCTCGCCTGACAGTAAGCAGTCACCGTAGCCCATGGACGCCTGCGAATTCAATAGTTTACACGGATGCACTTTTATTTGCGGTTGGTTTTGTCGCTTGTGCTTATCAAATGTATGGAGATTGTAGTTTACCAACCGTAAAGGGGTTTTTCTTTTATTATACCACATTGGTGGCAAATAAGCATACAGTCCGTCTGATGGTAAGTTGTTACCGTAGCCTTTGGACGCCTGCAACTCCAGGGTGGATACAAGCGCGCTGCCGACTGCCCAAAGATTCAATAACTTTGTTTTAAAATATGAGGCTTATATCGGCGTTTTTTTTAATACCACGTCAGTGGCAAACAAGCAGACGACCTCGCCTGACAGTAAGCAGTCACCGTAGCCCATGGACGCCTGCGAATTCTATTGTTACCACGGATGCATTTTTATTTGCGGTTGGTTTTGTCGCTTGTGCTTATCAAATGTATGGAGTTTGTAGTTTACCGACCGCAAAAAGATCCAGATTTTTTTTTTTTATATACTACGTCGGTGGCAAACAAGCATCCGGCTCACCTGATGGTAAGCAGCCACCGTAGCCTTTGGACGCTTGCAAGTTCAGACTTTTGAAACCTATACATCATCATCATCATCATCATCATTATTATCATTAGACCCTCAGGAAAACTTCGACGTCCCCCTGCTCATGTAGTATTTGGGTTTCTAGCATACTTATTTGCGGTTGGTTTTGTCCCTTTTGGTTATCGAATGTATGGAGTTTGTATTTTGCTGACTGGCAAAAAGGCCCAGATTTTTTTTTTATATATAATACGTCGGTGGCAAACAAGCATCCGGCTCACATGATGGTAAGCAGTCAACGTGGCCTATGGATGCCTGCAACTTTAGAGTTGTTACATGCGCGTTGCCGACTGCAAAAAGGTTCAATAAGTTTTTTTTCTTTTTTTATATACCACGTCGGTGGGAAACAAGCACACGGCCCGTCTGGTAGTGAGCAGTCACCGTAGCCTATGGACGCCTGCAATTTCGAGATGTTACATGCGCGTTGCCGATCGTTGAGATGTAGACCGTGACGTTCGAAAACAAAAAGTCGTATGTGACTGTAAACTTCCATTCACCGTAGAATTTGACAGATAGAGAGAGTTTGATGTATTTGTATGAAATTATAAGCAAATATCAGCCGTCATGAATTAAGTATTGTAACCTTAGTCAGATAATGAAGCTTATTTGAAAGATTATTAACTCTAAGTACTAGAAATAAAGTAGATTTTACTAATGCTGTAATTCTGTAATGCGACATGGTCATGAAACTCGTGCGATGTTGGGGGTATACTCTTCAATCTTTTCAATCGGAATGGTCAGAGGTCAGAGTTCAGAGGTCAGAAAGTCCGTGAGGGACAGAACATACGCAAAGTGACGAAATTGAAAACACGTTTTAATATACCTGACAACATATCAAGCATAACCTACGTAACTTGGTCGGGTTATTTGTTACCTAACATAAACCACACTAAATTCACTGTGGGGAATTAAAAAAAAATATGAGAATGTGACAAGGACAAACAATAATAACGCTTTCTCTGCTACTCCTACTGAAAGATTACATAAGACTATCTCGTTTGGTCATTTCCCCCTCCCCCTCCCCCTCCCCCCACCAGTTCCAATTATAATATCATAAATGAGATCACAATACCTGCAACCTGTAACTGACGCATACGCTTTCTAAAACTAATTAAAAAAATCAGAAAATAACAATGGAGTACGTCATTGAACTCGTTGCGAGGCTGTGGTTTAGTAACAAGGGGTTAGGGTACAATTATAAATGTGGAGATAGCGACGAAACAAATATTGCATTCATCTCATCAATCGAGGCGCTGGCACCTGACGTGGACATTTACAAGTGGGAGGCGGCCCGGATCGATCTCAAGAAGCTGATCAAAGAACTTCTGGAGGAGAGGAGCATCCTTCAGTTACACTCGGGATACCATGCGGAGGGGCTTTTGCTGGAGGTGCTAAGAAAACACAACATTAGATCATTCCTCTCCGTGCCTCTTAAACAGAAAACTTTAATCTGGAAAGACGCGGGGGTGTGGTTCGTAGAGGTGACCAACCCGAAAATCATCAAGAGAACTTATGTGTTTTTTGACTTCGAATAAGTGTACGTCTGTGTATGTCACAAATATAAAAAAAATGTTTAAAAGTGAATGGCTATTTATTTATTTACCAATCATTTAGGTATTTTATAATGTCCCAATGCGAGTACAAAAAAAATGCAAAAGCTGGTTTTTCTAAATTCGTTGTTAAGGGGCTCCTTGGCGCTAATGACATTCGATCTGAATCCTTTAGTTTTCTAATGTTTTTAAAGTGAGAACTTCTTTAGCGGCGCTGGGCACTTTCTGAGGGGCGGAAAAAAATTATAAACTCGAGACAGCGATCACGTGATCGTAACGTTTAGATGGCCACTCAATTAGATGGCAATTAAATCAATAAAGAAAAACTCGATGACATTACATGAAAAAGGTTCTAATCTTGTACGGGTTGAAATACGAGGATCTCACAGTTACATTCAAACTTTATATCACTCAAATATAATTCAATAAAGCTACATCTTGATGAAATCGCTAATAAAAGTGAACTCTAGTAATGGTGAATAAAACTCAAAATATCATGATCAAATATATTTAGATGCGAGATCTGCAAGGTAACTTTACAATTTCTATTCGAATTTTAAACAATTAATTCTACAAATTTGAATTTCTAATTTTAAACAAGCTCACTGACCAGCAATTTCGGACTAAAGTGTTTCAATAGAAAGGAGGATGGGTCAATTATACATAGTGCTGCAGACATTTTGGACTAGTCATTGAGTTTTCACTTCTGTCGGTACTCCCGGAGTGCAATCCGTTGTTTTTTTAGCAATATAATAGCAACGACTTTTAGCAATATAGTATGCCATATTTACTTCAAAGTTCATTGTCTTCGAGATATTCGACATCAAGTTGAACAATTTTAGGCCAACAACCTGGTTTTCTGGCTGGATTTGT
This sequence comes from Cydia fagiglandana, assembly GCF_963556715.1. Lineage (NCBI taxonomy): Eukaryota > Metazoa > Arthropoda > Insecta > Lepidoptera > Tortricidae > Cydia > Cydia fagiglandana. The sequence continues at coordinate 11,692,272 of NC_085938.1, forward strand.
GTTAATTATTTTAAAATTTACATCTCAGATCAGTTTTTAGAGACGTCAAAGACGAACCCAAATATGCAGATTTCGTACATGTAAGATCCTTCACAGCAATCCAGTTACGAGAAAAGTGTTATTTTAGACAATGTTTAAAAAAACACTTTAAACTCTCGCGTTTTGTACACATATTCAATTACACAAACGGGGAATTAAAGGTAAAAACAATGAAATTATATCGCGGTAGACCCGTTTGTGTAATTGAATAAATGTTTAAAAAAATCATAAAAAAATAAGTATTCATTAGTTTCAAAATCCGGTAGACAAGAATGGAGATTAAAGATTGAAGAATCGGTAGCCATTTGTCTTATAATTCTATCTGAAGTGTAAATGTAGAAGTAACTGCTCAAACCTTGTCAAATATCGATGAAAACCGTGGGGAGCCCCTTAAGGTGAGGTTGTGTACTGGTAAAAGCTGATTACTGTGAATAATAGTATGTAGAGCAATGTTTCAGAGTTACTAAGCGTGTGTCATCATCGTCGTTAAAAATATATCAAGTCTCGATTTCAAACAAAAACAAGACCTAACCTAATCAAAGCAAGTGCTATACCATCTATATATGCATAGTAGGTTCTGCCATCTTGTGGGTTCCATTGGAAGCACATTGTCGTCACATTTACGTCTCGCGCCAAAAATCAGATGGCTCCTATGCTGTATAGTTCATGCATGCTCCCTATTGTCAGTTCAGTACGGTGGCGCTTAAGCAATGTCAATGTAAAAACAAATCCGTTTAAAATTACAAGGAGGGATTTCATATCATCGCTAAGTAGGCGAAAGTGTGTCTGTCTGTCTGTCTGTCTGTCTGTTACCTCTTCACGCTTCAGCTGCTGAACCGATTTAGTTGAAATTTGGTATAGAGATAGTTCGAGTCCTGGGGAAAATCATTCCTGAAGAGAGTGCAAAGGCGGGTGGAATTGAAAGGTTTAATGGTATTGCCTAATAATTGAAGTAAGCAATGAGCATATTGAATGATTGCTATTAGCATTATCCAGGCGCTATACCTACTTTAGCTGCTGTCACTAATTCCACGCAGACGAAGTCGCGGACAAAAGCTAGTATTTCAATGTTTTCGCTAGGATTTTTTTTATTGTTTAGTACAAAAATCAACTTTACTTAAATGTAATAAGGTTGACATCTATGTTGCGGGGTAGCAGAACTTCTGTGATTGTAGATCAACTATGCAACGCTGATGGGCTACTCGTATCTTCAAAAATAAAAATCGTAGATGCAATTTCGACATAATTTCCTTTACTGTAAAGTTCAAATTATTGTAATGGGCTAGGGCTCATAGGATAATCTCTTTCGAAATAAGAAAATATGGTCAATCATCCTTTAGATAGCGTTGCGTTTGTAGTAGTGTGCATGTTGACGACATAGGTTTCCAGACCGCAGAGAAGCATTATATATTTGTTAATGCCTGGAAGATTGAGGCCTGTCTGCCCATGCTGATGCTCTGAGCTTATTGAATTGCCTTTCTTGGAACTCTTCAACGTACTTTCGGTCATTGGTTCATTTGTCTTAGAGTTTGGTAAAATGACATTCGGTGTATATGTTCAGTGGGCATGCTAAGGGTTATATTTGCAAAAACCCAGGCGTTGAGTTTGGTTAATGCTTGAGAGCTCCATGTGCATTTGGCCTGTTTAGTGTCCATATTATACAGACGCACTGCTTGCCACCATTTGAATATTGTCTTTAGAGCTCTTTGCATTAGGTTGGATACCGTGTGGAAGAAGAAGTTTTGGGTAGAAACGATGTTAGACTAATAATGGACTGACGGATATAGGCTGTCAGTAGTCCTTTTTCCCTGCTTTTGCTATGAAGTTTACCTTGACCCGAGTCCAATTATCTGGTACGATTCACCACGTGAAACTTGCTCTGAATATTATGGCCAGATGCAGATTGCTGTAAAAGCGCCGCTGATTTAAATCAAAAAGTTTGGTCTAAAGATGTTTGTTGCTATATTCCAGTCGATATTGCGTGCCACTGTGGATTCGAGGATTCCTATGGGCGCAAAGCTGTGTTTATTACTGGTTGAGTATGAACCGGGGAAGTGGGTGTCTCTGAGCAAGTTCCTCTTCCGTGTTCATAAATGTGCCATCTAGTGTTTAAGGAGACCGAGATAGTTGGTTGGTGTCTTGGAGAGTATTATGTAAGTTCATGCTCCTTTATGAGTTTGGGCAATATCAGAAGGCACCCCGTACGATTGCCCTGTCTAGACGGAACCTTCTCCATTATCTTATTTTTGCCCCCGTTATTTGTTTATTATATTCAGTCAATGCTCTATGATACCCGTAGTACCATACCCATTCTGTTAACAATTAAAACAGATCAGTTCCAAAACCTGTTCTGTTGTGATCTGTTCTGTTCTTTTATGTTCTGTTCTATCTTGTTCTGTTCTGTTCTATCTTTTTCTGTTCTAACCTGTTCTGTTGAGAGCTGTTCTGTTGTGATCTGTTCTGTTCTAACCTGATCTGTTATGATCTGTTCTGTTGTGACCTGTTCTGTTGTGACTTGTTCTGTTGCCGCGCGCACCCGAGTTGCATACATTCAGATAGTAGCTCGGTACCACTTACAGGGCTAGTGGGTCTCATTTGAAATGTTCTTTGTCTTATGGGCAGTTGTGTTAAAATCTGTCACAACCCTACTGTGTTCTTATGAGGTGTCTGCATTAACGCAATCATCAAGGGCGTCGGTTCACTGTTACTTTTTTTACTGTGGTTCCGTCTAGACAGGGCAATCGTACGGGGTGCCTCCTGATATTGCCCAAACTCATAAAGGAGCATGAACTTACATAATACTCTCCAAGACACCAACCAACTATCTCGGTCTCCTTAAACACTAGATGGCACATTTATGAACACGGAAGAGGAACTTGCTCAGAGACACCCACTTCCCCGGTTCATACTCAACCAGTAATAAACACAGCTTTGCGCCCATAGGAATCCTCGAATCCACAGTGGCACGCAATATCGACTGGAATATAGCAACAAACATCTTTAGACCAAACTTTTTGATTTAAATCAGCGGCGCTTTTACAGCAATCTGCATCTGGCCATAATATTCAGAGCAAGTTTCACGTGGTGAATCGTACCAGATAATTGGACTCGGGTCAAGGTAAACTTCATAGCAAAAGCAGGGAAAAAGGACTACTGACAGCCTATATCCGTCAGTCCATTATTAGTCTAACATCGTTTCTACCCAAAACTTCTTCTTCCACACGGTATCCAACCTAATGCAAAGAGCTCTAAAGACAATATTCAAATGGTGGCAAGCAGTGCGTCTGTATAATATGGACACTAAACAGGCCAAATGCACATGGAGCTCTCAAGCATTAACCAAACTCAACGCCTGGGTTTTTGCAAATATAACCCTTAGCATGCCCACTGAACATATACACCGAATGTCATTTTACCAAACTCTAAGACAAATGAACCAATGACCGAAAGTACGTTGAAGAGTTCCAAGAAAGGCAATTCAATAAGCTCAGAGCATCAGCATGGGCAGACAGGCCTCAATCTTCCAGGCATTAACAAATATATAATGCTTCTCTGCGGTCTGGAAACCTATGTCGTCAACATGCACACTACTACAAACGCAACGCTATCTAAAGGATGATTGACCATATTTTCTTATTTCGAAAGAGATTATCCTATGAGCCCTAGCCCATTACAATAATTTGAACTTTACAGTAAAGGAAATTATGTCGAAATTGCATCTACGATTTTTATTTTTGAAGATACGAGTAGCCCATCAGCGTTGCATAGTTGATCTACAATCACAGAAGTTCTGCTACCCCGCAACATAGATGTCAACCTTATTACATTTAAGTAAAGTTGATTTTTGTACTAAACAATAAAAAAAATCCTAGCGAAAACATTGAAATACTAGCTTTTGTCCGCGACTTCGTCTGCGTGGAATTAGTGACAGCAGCTAAAGTAGGTATAGCGCCTGGATAATGCTAATAGCAATCATTCAATATGCTCATTGCTTACTTCAATTATTAGGCAATACCATTAAACCTTTCAATTCCACCCGCCTTTGCACTCTCTTCAGGAATGATTTTCCCCAGGACTCGAACTATCTCTATACCAAATTTCAACTAAATCGGTTCAGCAGCTGAAGCGTGAAGAGGTAACAGACAGACAGACAGACAGACAGACACACTTTCGCCTACTTAGCGATGATATGAAATCCCTCCTTGTAATTTTAAACGGATTTGTTTTTACATTGACATTGCTTAAGCGCCACCGTACTGAACTGACAATAGGGAGCATGCATGAACTATACAGCATAGGAGCCATCTGATTTTTGGCGCGAGACGTAAATGTGACGACAATGTGCTTCCAATGGAACCCACAAGATGGCAGAACCTACTATGCATATATAGATGGTATAGCACTTGCTTTGATTAGGTTAGGTCTTGTTTTTGTTTGAAATCGAGACTTGATATATTTTTAACGACGATGATGACACACGCTTAGTAACTCTGAAACATTGCTCTACATACTATTATTCACAGTAATCAGCTTTTACCAGTACACAACCTCACCTTAAGGGGCTCCCCACGGTTTTCATCGATATTTGACAAGGTTTGAGCAGTTACTTCTACATTTACACTTCAGATAGAATTATAAGACAAATGGCTACCGATTCTTCAATCTTTAATCTCCATTCTTGTCTACCGGATTTTGAAACTAATGAATACTTATTTTTTTATGATTTTTTTAAACATTTATTCAATTACACAAACGGGTCTACCGCGATATAATTTCATTGTTTTTACCTTTAATTCCCCGTTTGTGTAATTGAATATGTGTACAAAACGCGAGAGTTTAAAGTGTTTTTTTAAACATTGTCTAAAATAACACTTTTCTCGTAACTGGATTGCTGTGAAGGATCTTACATGTACGAAATCTGCATATTTGGGTTCGTCTTTGACGTCTCTAAAAACTGATCTGAGATGTAAATTTTAAAATAATTAACACAAATCCAGCCAGAAAACCAGGTTGTTGGCCTAAAATTGTTCAACTTGATGTCGAATATCTCGAAGACAATGAACTTTGAAGTAAATATGGCATACTATATTGCTAAAAGTCGTTGCTATTATATTGCTAAAAAAACAACGGATTGCACTCCGGGAGTACCGACAGAAGTGAAAACTCAATGACTAGTCCAAAATGTCTGCAGCACTATGTATAATTGACCCATCCTCCTTTCTATTGAAACACTTTAGTCCGAAATTGCTGGTCAGTGAGCTTGTTTAAAATTAGAAATTCAAATTTGTAGAATTAATTGTTTAAAATTCGAATAGAAATTGTAAAGTTACCTTGCAGATCTCGCATCTAAATATATTTGATCATGATATTTTGAGTTTTATTCACCATTACTAGAGTTCACTTTTATTAGCGATTTCATCAAGATGTAGCTTTATTGAATTATATTTGAGTGATATAAAGTTTGAATGTAACTGTGAGATCCTCGTATTTCAACCCGTACAAGATTAGAACCTTTTTCATGTAATGTCATCGAGTTTTTCTTTATTGATTTAATTGCCATCTAATTGAGTGGCCATCTAAACGTTACGATCACGTGATCGCTGTCTCGAGTTTATAATTTTTTTCCGCCCCTCAGAAAGTGCCCAGCGCCGCTAAAGAAGTTCTCACTTTAAAAACATTAGAAAACTAAAGGATTCAGATCGAATGTCATTAGCGCCAAGGAGCCCCTTAACAACGAATTTAGAAAAACCAGCTTTTGCATTTTTTTTGTACTCGCATTGGGACATTATAAAATACCTAAATGATTGGTAAATAAATAAATAGCCATTCACTTTTAAACATTTTTTTTATATTTGTGACATACACAGACGTACACTTATTCGAAGTCAAAAAACACATAAGTTCTCTTGATGATTTTCGGGTTGGTCACCTCTACGAACCACACCCCCGCGTCTTTCCAGATTAAAGTTTTCTGTTTAAGAGGCACGGAGAGGAATGATCTAATGTTGTGTTTTCTTAGCACCTCCAGCAAAAGCCCCTCCGCATGGTATCCCGAGTGTAACTGAAGGATGCTCCTCTCCTCCAGAAGTTCTTTGATCAGCTTCTTGAGATCGATCCGGGCCGCCTCCCACTTGTAAATGTCCACGTCAGGTGCCAGCGCCTCGATTGATGAGATGAATGCAATATTTGTTTCGTCGCTATCTCCACATTTATAATTGTACCCTAACCCCTTGTTACTAAACCACAGCCTCGCAACGAGTTCAATGACGTACTCCATTGTTATTTTCTGATTTTTTTAATTAATTTTAGAAAGCGTATGCGTCAGTTACAGGTTGCAGGTATTGTGATCTCATTTATGATATTATAATTGGAACTGGTGGGGGGAGGGGGAGGGGGAGGGGGAAATGACCAAACGAGATAGTCTTATGTAATCTTTCAGTAGGAGTAGCAGAGAAAGCGTTATTATTGTTTGTCCTTGTCACATTCTCATATTTTTTTTTAATTCCCCACAGTGAATTTAGTGTGGTTTATGTTAGGTAACAAATAACCCGACCAAGTTACGTAGGTTATGCTTGATATGTTGTCAGGTATATTAAAACGTGTTTTCAATTTCGTCACTTTGCGTATGTTCTGTCCCTCACGGACTTTCTGACCTCTGAACTCTGACCTCTGACCATTCCGATTGAAAAGATTGAAGAGTATACCCCCAACATCGCACGAGTTTCATGACCATGTCGCATTACAGAATTACAGCATTAGTAAAATCTACTTTATTTCTAGTACTTAGAGTTAATAATCTTTCAAATAAGCTTCATTATCTGACTAAGGTTACAATACTTAATTCATGACGGCTGATATTTGCTTATAATTTCATACAAATACATCAAACTCTCTCTATCTGTCAAATTCTACGGTGAATGGAAGTTTACAGTCACATACGACTTTTTGTTTTCGAACGTCACGGTCTACATCTCAACGATCGGCAACGCGCATGTAACATCTCGAAATTGCAGACGGGCCGTGTGCTTGTTTCCCACCGACGTGGTATATAAAAAAAGAAAAAAAACTTATTGAACCTTTTTGCAGTCGGCAACGCGCATGTAACAACTCTAAAGTTGCAGGCATCCATAGGCCACGTTGACTGCTTACCATCATGTGAGCCGGATGCTTGTTTGCCACCGACGTATTATATATAAAAAAAAAAATCTGGGCCTTTTTGCCAGTCAGCAAAATACAAACTCCATACATTCGATAACCAAAAGGGACAAAACCAACCGCAAATAAGTATGCTAGAAACCCAAATACTACATGAGCAGGGGGACGTCGAAGTTTTCCTGAGGGTCTAATGATAATAATGATGATGATGATGATGATGATGTATAGGTTTCAAAAGTCTGAACTTGCAAGCGTCCAAAGGCTACGGTGGCTGCTTACCATCAGGTGAGCCGGATGCTTGTTTGCCACCGACGTAGTATATAAAAAAAAAAAATCTGGATCTTTTTGCGGTCGGTAAACTACAAACTCCATACATTTGATAAGCACAAGCGACAAAACCAACCGCAAATAAAAATGCATCCGTGGTAACAATAGAATTCGCAGGCGTCCATGGGCTACGGTGACTGCTTACTGTCAGGCGAGGTCGTCTGCTTGTTTGCCACTGACGTGGTATTAAAAAAAACGCCGATATAAGCCTCATATTTTAAAACAAAGTTATTGAATCTTTGGGCAGTCGGCAGCGCGCTTGTATCCACCCTGGAGTTGCAGGCGTCCAAAGGCTACGGTAACAACTTACCATCAGACGGACTGTATGCTTATTTGCCACCAATGTGGTATAATAAAAGAAAAACCCCTTTACGGTTGGTAAACTACAATCTCCATACATTTGATAAGCACAAGCGACAAAACCAACCGCAAATAAAAGTGCATCCGTGTAAACTATTGAATTCGCAGGCGTCCATGGGCTACGGTGACTGCTTACTGTCAGGCGAGGTCGTCTGCTTGTTTGCCACTGACGTGGTATTAAAAAAAACGCCGATATAAGCCTCATATTTTAAAACAAAGTTATTGAATCTTTGGGCAGTCGGCAGCGCGCTTGTATCCACCCTGGAGTTGCAGGCGTCCAAAGGCTACGGTAACAACTTACCATCAGACGGACTGTATGCTTATTTGCCACCAATGTGGTATAATAAAAGAAAAACCCCTTTACGGTTGGTAAACTACAAACTCCATACATTTGATAAGCACAAGCGACAAAACCAACCGCAAATAAAAGTGCATCCGTGTAAACTATTGAATTCGCAGGCGTCCATGGGCTACGGTGACTGCTTACTGTCAGGTGGGGTCGTCTGCTTGTTTGCCACTGACGTGGTATTAAAAAAAACGCCGATATAAGCCTCATATTTTAAAACAAAGTTATTGAATCTTTGGGCAGTCGGCAGCGCGCTTGTATCCACCCTGGAGTTGCAGGCGTCCAAAGGCTACGGTAACAACTTACCATCAGACGGACTGTATGCTTATTTGCCACCAATGTGGTATAATAAAAGAAAAACCCCTTTACGGTTGGTAAACTACAATCTCCATACATTTGATAAGCACAAGCGACAAAACCAACCGCAAATAAAAGTGCATCCGTGTAAACTATTGAATTCGCAGGCGTCCATGGGCTACGGTGACTGCTTACTGTCAGGCGAGGTCGTCTGCTTGTTTGCCACTGACGTGGTATTAAAAAAAACGCCGATATAAGCCTCATATTTTAAAACAAAGTTATTGAATCTTTGGGCAGTCGGCAGCGCGCTTGTATCCACCCTGGAGTTGCAGGCGTCCAAAGGCTACGGTAACAACTTACCATCAGACGGACTGTATGCTTATTTGCCACCAATGTGGTATAATAAAAGAAAAACCCCTTTACGGTTGGTAAACTACAAACTCCATACATTTGATAAGCACAAGCGACAAAACCAACCGCAAATAAAAGTGCATCCGTGTAAACTATTGAATTCGCAGGCGTCCATGGGCTACGGTGACTGCTTACTGTCAGGTGGGGTCGTCTGCTTGTTTGCCACTGACGTGGTATTAAAAAAAACGCCGATATAAGCCTCATATTTTAAAACAAAGTTATTGAATCTTTGGGCAGTCGGCAGCGCGCTTGTATCCACCCTGGAGTTGCAGGCGTCCAAAGGCTACGGTAACAACTTACCATCAGACGGACTGTATGCTTATTTGCCACCAATGTGGTATAATAAAAGAAAAACCCCTTTACGGTTGGTAAACTACAAACTCCATACATTTGATAAGCACAAGCGACAAAACCAACCGCAAATAAAAGTGCATCCGTGTAAACTATTGAATTCGCAGGCGTCCATGGGCTACGGTGACTGCTTACTGTCAGGTGGGGTCGTCTGCTTGTTTGCCACTGACGTGGTATTAAAAAAAAACGCCGATATATGTCTCATATTTTAAAACAAACATGATGGGCCTTTTTGCAATTTCATAGCGGATGTTTTTGGAACTAACTAGCGGTGTCCACTGACGAGGCGCCACTAGCGACATCTATATTGTTAAGCGAATCGATAGTCTGTCAAGCCGGATATGTCAGAAGCAATGTAAAGCAAACTAAAGTATGGTAACCCTAGGAAACGAACAAAAGGCAGGAATGTACATCGAACAGCGATGAAATGTAAACAAAACAGTTCCACAGATAAGATATAAATGACACACGATTTTCGAACTATTCAAACGATTTTTCAAATTTGCCGCCTTTTTCTACTGACTAGATTTGCTTGACCAAGATTAATTAACTTACCATGAACCCCCTCTGACTCTGCGGACTTTTTTAGAAATACTCAGACGGCTGCTCATCTATACATATCATAGCGGATGGTTTTAGAACTAACGTTGCGCATACATACTGTCGCCCTCTGGCGGGCCTGGCGGGGATTTTTGGAACTAACTAGCGGTGTCCACCGACGAAGGCGCCACTAGGGATATCTATTCATTTAAGCGATTCAACAACTCACATACAAAGTGGAGACATCTATTCATTTCATAGCGGATGGTTTTGAAACTAACGTTGCGCATACATACTGTCGCCCTCAGGCAGGGCTGGTGGGGATTTTTGGAACTAACGTTGCGCATACATACTGTCGCCCTCTGGCGGGGGCTTTTTAGAACTAACCTTGCGCATACATACTGTCGCCCTCCAGCGGGGCTGGCGGAAATTTTAGGAACTAACGTTGCGCATACATACTGTCGCCCCCAGGCAGGGCTGGTGGGGATTTTTGGAACTAACGTTGCGCATACATACTGTCGCCCTCAGGCAGGGCTGGTGGGGATTTTTAGAACTAACGTTGCGCATACATACTGTCGCCCCCAGGCAGGGCTGGCGGATAATTTTGGAACTAACGTTACGCATACATACTGTCGCCCTCAGGCAGGGCTGGCGGGGATTTTTGGAACTAACGTTGTGCATACATACTGTCGCCCCCAGGCAGGGCTGGTGAGGATTTTTGGAACTAACGTTGCGCATACATACTGTCGCCCTCTGGCGGGAGAATTTTAGAACTAACGTTGCGCATACATACTGTCGCCCCCAGGCAGGGCTGGCGGATAATTTTGGAACTAACGTTACGCATACATACTGTCGCCCCCAGGCAGGGCTGGTGGGGATTTTAGGAACTAACCTTGCGCATACATACTGTCGCCCCCCAGGCAGGGCTGGTGGGGATTTTTGGAACTAACGTTGCGCATACATACTGTCGCCCCCACGCAGGGCTGGTGGGGATTTTTAGAACTAACGTTGCGCATACATACTGTCGCCCCCAGGCAGGGCTGGCGGGGATTTTTGGAACTAACGTTGCGCATACATACTGTCGCCCCCAGGCAGGGCTGGTGGGGATTTTTAGAACTAACCTTGCGCATACATACTGTCGCCCCCAGGCAGGGCTGGTGGGGATTTTTGGAACTAACGTTACGCATACACAGTGGCGCCTCTAGCGGGGAGTAGAGTGAACTAACCAGCGGCGCATACATACTGTCGCCCTCCGGCGGGGCTGGCGGATATTTTCGGAACTAACGTTGCGCATAGACAGTGGCGCCTCTAGCGGGGAGTAGAGTGAACTAACCAGTGGCGCCATCTAGCGGAGACCTTTGGAACTAACGTTGCGCATAGACAGTGGCGCCATCTAGCGGGGAGTAGGGTGAACTAAATTGTCACTACCTTACGCATACATACTGTCGCCCTCTGGCGGAAAAGTTCTGATCTCGGAGCGGCATAAACACACTACTGTTATTGAGAAAATTAAAAAAAAAGAAATTTGGTTTTCATTTTTTTTATCTAAACTACCGAACCGATTTTTTTGTAACTTATACACATTATGTAAGTAATCTAGATGAATTATTTAAAAAAAAATGGAGTTTCAAATATCCTTATAACTAGTAATATTATCACTTTTAATTTTTCAAAAATTTTTTTTTTATATTTCCGAAATAGGGACACCCACCAATTTTGGGTATTATATGTATAAATTAATGTTCTATAACATATATTTTTTTCAAAAATATTCATTTGGCTCAACAGGGTAAAAATACCGTATGTATGTATGTAATGTATGAACAGACACAACCGGGAGAACTCCCGGTCCCATATCGACCACCGCGCCGCTCTGTACGAATTTGAATTTCGAACGTAACAAATTGCTAAAATGGACTATATTATTATTGGCTGTATGCGGCTTGCTTGTCGTCGCGTCACGAAATTAAAAAATAAAAAGACGGGAAACGCGGCTCACTAAAAAGTTCCGTTTTAATATGAGCTGCGTTGATATTGATCTTGCAATGGAAAAAAAGGAGATTATACACAAAATATTTTCAAAATCTCCAAAATCGTTACATTACTAAAGTCGCACCAAACAAAGTCTGCAGCGTATTTGATAGCCCACGCAGTGTAAGTGTTAAGTATACGTCATAATTTCATAGAAGTTTGACGTTTAAAATTACACTTGCACTGCGTGGGCTATCAACATCGCTGCATACTTTTTACGGTCTAACTATACGTTCTTAGCAATATCTGCAAACTGCTTCGAGAATATGCGATTGATTATATAGAAAAAAGCCCGATGTCCTTAGAGGAAAACGTATTAAGCTCTTATAGGATCACTCGTGCGTCTGTCTGTCTGTCCGTCTGTCACAGCCTATTTTCTCGGAAACTACTGGACCAATTAAGTCGAAATTTGGTACACATATGTAAATTCGTGACCCAAAGATGGACATATTTTTAAATAATTTTAAAATACATAGGTTCGAAGTTATTTAAGAAAATAGCCAAAAAATGACCATTCCCCCCCCCTTTAATTCCGAAACTACTGGGTCTAAAATTTTGAAAAAATACTCAAAATAGTTCTTTACCTATAGATGACAGGAAAACCTATTAGAAATGTGCAGTCAAGCGTGAGTCGGACTTATGTACGGAACCCTAGAAACGCTTAATTTCGTGACGCGACGACAACCAAGCCGCATACAGCCAATAATAATAATATTATTATTATTAATAATGGTGTTATGGTCGCGCTGATAACGGAAACACCTTTTAAAACGAAACACAATTTTATTTACAGACAATTACACAAATTACACGAAATAATAATATTATTATTATTGGCTGTATGCGGCTATTATAGACTATATTATAGTCCATTTTAGCAATTTGTTACGTTCGAAATTCAAATTCGTACACAGCGGCGCGGTGGTCGATATGGGACCGGGAGTTCTCCCGGTTGCGTCTGTTCATACATTACATACATACATACGGTATTTTTACCCTGTTGAGCCAAATGAACATTTTTGAAAAAAATATATGTTATAGAACATTAATTTATACATAAAATACCCAAAATTGGTGGGTGTCCCTATTTCGGAAATATAAAAAAAAAATTTTGAAAAATTAAAAGTGAAAATATTACTAGTTATAAGGATATTTGAAACTCCATTTTTTTTTAAATAATTCATCTAGATTACTTACATAATGTGTATAAGTTACAAAAAAATCGGTTCGTTAGTTTAGATAAAAAAAAATGAAAACCTAATTTCTTTTTTTTTAATTTTCTCAAAAACCTGCAGCATTTTAGGGTTATTTTTTTGGTGAAATAGCATCTTACATCTGGCCTAATAAATTGGCAAAACGGCAATCAATTTGGCTTCTGGGGCCGATGCACCATACAAACACGGCTAGACCCTTACATGTTCTATTTCTTAGGACCAATAAACTGATATTATTTTATAGCTGATTTAACCTTTGTGATTACTTTACGGCTACTAATCACTACTATGCGAAATTTTAATCAGTGCACAAATTTTAATATGTGGTTCAGTATAATTAACCGAATTTCAGTATAATGACATAGGTACTGCCGTATTCGAACTTCAAGATATTCACAAGAGATGACACGTACTAGATTTATTCTAGATACGTTATAGTTTAGATATCAACTAGTTCTCTATTGCAGCGCAATTCGGGCAACCAATGTCACTTTTACGTTATAGTCCTCCATGTCGTGTCCGACAACGGCGACCTTTACAAATTCCTCTGATGAGCACGTATATGGCTCGCAAAACCGAACTTAGTTTTAAATGTCCGATCGCACTGTGCACAATAAAGCTGCCATTTGTCGTTATAAGTGTAAGAGTAGGACGGCTTAGGTCGAGACTTTCGTTGAAGGCGCTTTTGGTCCAGGTGTTCAAGTCGAGCTTCTTCGAAAGTAGCTACACCTTCTCTTACTTTATTGCGCCATTCCGATCTCTTAACCGCAAGCTCCTCCCAACGCTCAGGGATGGGATGTCGCAAGCTTTGAGATGGGGCTGCAGAACGTCTTTACATCGCAGAAACTGTCCCCCGCTACGTTGTGGCTACGTTTCCCATCCTTGAGTTCCGAATAGAAAACGGATTTAGGGAGTCTACAGTCATCCATGCGACAGACGTGGCCACTCCAACTTAGTTGGCTTTTCATTAGAATGGCCTCCATGCCGGACATATTGGCTCGACGTAATACCTCCGTGTTAGCTGCGTAAACAACGCATGTGGTAAGTGTCAAGCTTTCTGATGTCTCCCTTGTACAGGCGCCAAGACTCTGAAGCGTTCGTAAGTATTGGGAGCACCATGGCCTTGTATACAGAAAGCTTGGTTTGGAGTTTCAGATCGTGCGACTTCCAAACACGTTGGTTTAATTTTCCAAATGTGGCTGCAGCTTTGGCTATGCGTGATGGAATCTCTGAGGCAAGGCGATTATCGCTTCGGATTCGGCTACCCAGGTATTTGAAGCTTGTAACGTCTTTCAATGCTGAGTTACCCAAGACAATTGAAGTATTATCAGCGCTGGTACCTCTGGTTGGTTGTTTCAGAACTTGTGTCTTACTGACGCTTATTACCAAGCCATAGAGTAACATATCTATTAGATGTGAATTGGATCTCTAAGTCATATCCTGTGAAAATCGTTCAAGAGTATCTCCAGAATCGCGCAAATGTCAAATTTGACAGGTTAGATCTTAAACATATTGTTATCGTATCTTGGTGATGTCTAAAATATATCTAATAGATGTCTATTTGAAAATCCGAATCGGGTCCTGATATAATTCATTACATTTACGTAAATTGATTAAAAACATATTTAAGCGGATACCCAGCAGTGGCGGCGCGTCCATAAAAGCCGATTCCTACCGGCTTTCCTGTTTTTGGACGTTTGAGCAGAGTTGTAAATGAAATATGTAACCCAAATTAGCTCCGGCTTGCCTATGGATATGTTGGACGCGCCGCCACTGATACCCAGCCTAATTTATGGATAAATTTAGGTACCATTAATTACCCGAATTTTAAACGAAACAAAAATGTGTATTTAATAAAATTTCACTCAATACCTAGTGTGTTAGAAACACAAAGTAGGTACACGCGGCAATAAAATCTCACAAGTCTCACAACTTAGATCTGAGCTGTAGGCATATACCTACCTACGTAGATAGGAAACTTAGAGGATATACCCAAACGGAGTAACCATTAACAGGCGTTCCCCTCTATCTAATGGCTCCTCTACACGTTGGGCCAGCGTCGGCCACTCCAAGGGACGCAGCAATGCGGTAGAATGAGATAACAATATCACTTGCTCCCTCTAACGCATAAATGCGTCCCTTGGAGTGGCCGGCGCTGGCCCATCGTGTAGAGGAGCCATTAAATAGGCGGCCAATGGTCATTGTATGGACTAACGTTTATCTGACATGCTGGCGTATTCGAACTTCAAGATATTCACAAGAGACGACACGTAATACTAGATCCATTCTAGATACGTTATAGTTTAGATATAAACTAGTTCTCTATTTCAGCGCAATTCGGGCAACCAATATCACTGTTACGTTAGATAGAATAAGATATCTATTAGATGTGAATTGGATCTCTAAGTCATATTCTGTGGAAATCGTTCAAGAGTATCTCCAGAATAGCGCAAATGTCAAATTTGACAGGTTAGATCTTAAACATTTTATTTTATTTTATTTTATTTTTTTATTTTATTTCGTTTTCGTGTCGATAACATATCGTTATCGTATCTTGGTGATGTCTAAAAGATATCTAATAGATGTCTATTTCAAAATTCGAATCGGGCCCATGGTTATTTTTACATTACGTATACATGACGTGCCCTTCCCCCGCAAAAATCGGCAGGTTATTTTGTACCGAAAATTACAGACATGGCGTCTCCGTTTGGTTATATCCTCTAAGATAGAGAACGTAGTTGAAAACAAACTTGAGCAAGTTTTTGTTTTTGTTATTAATGTTCTTGTTAACAACTTAGGCAAGTACTTACTCCTCGAGTTTTGATTTATATTAGCTTGTCTATTCTGTAATGTTTTAGTATTTTGTAAGATCGTGTTGTTTTATTTAGTCTATTTTATGGATTGTTGAACATTTATTTTTGTATTTACACACTTTCTTTATTGAACACGCACTTAGAGCATTTAATGACCGGAGTCACCTTTAAGACCTTACCCCTCTGCCGAAAATCTTGCACAGTTGTGCAAACTTTTGTATGGAATGACGATCTGACATGGCTATTTGTATGTTACGTACAAATCATTGTACAAATAGCCATACATTTGACGTGCGACGTGCCTCTCCCCGCAGTAATCGGCAGACTGCGGTGCCAAAATGTAGAAAAGTATGTATAAATGTATTTCTATGTATTTCTAGTATGAAAATTTTGGGACACTTATCTCTTATTGTTCGAATGATCGAACGAGATCGTGATTCTGAGTAGACACAACGTAAAAATATCCCAATAAAAAAAGTATAATGTACCTACATTGAATAACGTGACCCCTGATTATGAATTAAACATGTGGACAATAGTTGTAGTATAGTTAGGGAGGCGAGGTAGCTAAATGGCGTAATTCAACGGCGCCGTCGAGACCTATCAAAATCGAAAGATAAAATAATTTCGAAAAGAAAAGCTCGTATGGCAAAAACCATTTTAGCGGTGGGTTTGGCGTGTACGGTTTTTCAAAAATGTTAAAAAAAAAACAGTTACTTGGGCATTCTCGAGCGCGTCAGATATTCATACTACGTATGCCCCGAGTGCCTCTGATAACAACGGTATACTAATCTGCCGGTTTGCGTGGTGGGGGTAGGCATATAAAGTAGTCAAAAATGCAAAAAAAAAAATTTACTCGAGCGCGTCAGATTTTCGGAAGGGGTGTTAAGAAGGCCCCAAGGAAGCTTCCTTTAAAAAAACTGACGATTTCGGCGTGACGATAAGTTACGATGAATTTTTGAAAATGCAAAAAAAAAAAGTTTTTTTGAAATACTCGAGCGCGTCAGATTTTCATAGGGGAGGTTTATCTCGGTATCCTGAAAGCATATTTTTTTAATCTGACAAAAATGTTGGTGGGTTCTCTTAAATCTGACCGAAAAAGGTTTTTTGGTTTCTTTTTTTTCCTTTCTTTCTCCTTGATAAAACGGGGAATTTAAGAATGACAATAAAGCGATAGATACAACCAACGTAAATGTAGATGAAATGTAGTACGAAGTGTATTATTTATTGTATAAAAAAATGAAATGATATAAAAATTGGATTATAATTGTATTGTTATGTATGGCATATTTCCGCGAAGCGCTCAGTCTGTATTACATGTTTATGGCAAATTCCTCTTTTTTGCTTCAATTCTTCACTTCGTTTTGCTTACGGTACGTCCAAAAAACAATTTGAGGATCAACAGGCTATTGAATAATATACATACATGAAACTGTACATGTTAATAATACTTTTGTATACAGATATGCGTAACTTTTTCCGAGTCCACGAAAATTGTCGAGAAGCTTTAGAAAAAAAAAAATTGAGATATAATAAAAGTCACATAATTTAATCATCGTTATTTCATATCAATTTTTTTTAACACCCTCAGTTTTCGAGATATACTCAAAAAACCGGGAGTTTGAGTTTTTATGATGCTTCAAGTCAAAAAGTTTTAACTTTGGACAAAAATGTAAAGAGACCTTTTTTGTGTAAAATAAAATTACCTTTTTTGTTTATTTAAACTTTTTTTTGGAAAATGTATCGTTCGCGACTTATATGCCGCAACGCGTTCTTAGGAAGACGAAATGGCTCCTCCACACTTCCGGTCATGCGGAAACCGGCAGATTTTGTATTTTTAGTAAGTTTTAGATTATATTCTTCAAAATAAAAAAATAAAAAATCGCGCTCGAGAATGCCGGATTAACGTTTGTTTTTTACAAGTTCGCGACCCTATAACTCGGCGGCGTCAAGGACTTATCGTCAGATTAGTTAAATTTAGTCTTTAAACACTAAAATCAACCTCCAATATCTTAATCTGACGCGCTCGAGTATTTCAGACTATCCATTTTTTTTTACTAATCTGATCGTCTATCCTGGGCGCGCGTCACTACATATAGAGCTAAATACTTTACAAGGTTGTTCTATTAGGTCTAAGGTATCTCTCATATCTTAAACTGCCACGCTCGAGTATTGCCGAAAATTCCCCTATTCGCCTCCCTAACTAGTAAGTACATACCTAATAGACGTTTGGAAGTTTTACGGTACGTTATAATTATACAAGCTCCGTAAAACTTATGTGACGAACGAACAGGAAACAAATTTCTTATCCTAAGAAATGTCGGAAACCACAAAAAACTCCCTCTATGTTATAATTAACATTTCAAACGAAACCAGCAAAATAGGGTAGCACACGTTAAATAAATAATTTCGTAGTGGGCCATTAGGCCAAGCAATAAGAAGTTATAGAGGGAAATGCTAGGAACACAATTTTTGACTCCGTAACTTTGTTTGGACTAGTTAGGAGGTGAACATATCAAAAGTCCCCGGCCGTAGCCCCGGTGCTGGGGGGTAGAGGGGGAAAGAAGGTCTCATTTTTCGGTTTTTCACTTATATCTTGGAAATTTTGCGTCTTAGCGACATGACTACTAAGACAAACCAAAAGCTGATAAAATTTGTTACAAGTTTTATTCAGTCAAGTTTTTCGATATCTTGAATAGTTTTTGAGATATCCGCTCTTGAAAGTTTATTTAGGGCTTTCAATTTTATCTTGATATCTACATTAGTGACGCTGCTAGACCGTGTTTGGTATCATTTTCGTATAAATCGGTGGTGCTGAATTCAGTTTTGGTATCACATTGACACCATTCCTAAGAAAAAAACATATAAACTTTAAACAAATACCTTTTTTTTAATTCCTCTTCACGCTTAAACCGCTCAACCGATTTAATTGAAATTTGGTATACAGATATTTCGAGTCCCAAGACAGGATATAAGATACTTTTTATCTCAATAATCATCCTTTAAAGTTGTGAAATGGAGTATGGGGGGAATTCAACTTCGACGACGAAACTGAATTCCTGAGGTTAATACTGCTCAAGGTAAGGTTTGAAGTCATGTTTGGTATCACTTTCATCTAAATCACAGATGTATTCCGTCCTAAATTTCATCTAAACCGGTTCAGCGGTTATTGACTCCCCATACAAACTTCCACCCCACTTTTCACACCCTCAAAAGATGCTTTTGGTTATAAAAACTATCCTATGTCGTGTGTCGAGATTTAAACTATTTCTATACCAAACTTTAACGAAATTGGTTCAGCGGTTTAAGCGTGAAGAGGGATTTAAAAAAATATTTATTTTTAAATTTTGGTTTTACTTCGGAATGGTGTCAATGTGATACCATAAATGAATTCAGCATCCCCGATTTATACGAAAATGATACCAAACATGGCCTAACAGCTTCACTGACGTAGATATCAAGATAAAATTAAAATCCCTAAATAAACTTTCAAGAGCGGGTATCTCAAAAACTATTCATGATATCAAAAAACTTGACAGGATAAAACTTGTAACTAATTTTATCAGCTTTCGGTTTGTCTTAGTAGTCATGTCGCTAAGACGCAAAGTTTCCAAGATATCAATGAAAAACCGAAAAATTCGACCTTCTTACCCCCCTCTACCCCCCAGCAGCGGGGCTACAGCCGGGGACTTTTGATATGTTCACCTCCTAACTAGTCCAAACAAAGTTGCGGAGTCAAAAATTGTGTTCCTAGCATTTCCCTCTACAACGTTTTTTGAGCATTCATTTCTTGACCTACATAGTTCATTAATAATGTATGGAGAGGCTCGATAGAAATGTCACCTATTTTTGGCGGATAGTGCTAACAACGAATATTTTGGATAGATATTGAATTCACAACCGTTTTGAAATAGAGAAATAGAGGTAACTAATATTTAATGCATCATAGAATGTTATTTTAGTCTAGTGATCATATCTATTCCTTTTAGCAACAATGTTGAAATATTGGATTGGTAATATATTCTGGCACCAAAGCTCATAAAGCTGCATCAAAGGTCAGTTAGGGCATCTAGTTCTGTCTGCCTAATTTTAGAAAAGGGCTTTTATTAGCTCAAATTCGATGTGGTTACGAATAGCCGTCGGATTTTTGCCATTTCCAGCCTACTACCTACATCATAAGATCGAGCTATTTTCGTCGTCGATCGATCAAATATCAAATTTAATAGTACCTGAGAAATAGGGATGAAGGCCAGCGCTGGCCTTCATCCCCAACTGAGAAAGTACCTACATCCAATTTCAGCTGTTTAAGAAGACTGAGAAAGTACCTACATCCAATTTCAGCTGTTTAAGACTCCAGACACTGTGAAGTTGTTAAAATTTAATTTACAAGATTGGAATCAATTTAATATTGAAACAAGTTCGAAGTGAAGCTTAGGTATGGATGGAGTTCCGGAGTCCGAAAATAGTTGTACAATTTTGACAGCAACCGAAACTCCTGTCTTTAGTTTGCTATGCTGTTTTTACTATTTGACCCGGGCGTCTGTCAGGTGTGTATCAACTACCAGCGGAACGTCAAACAAGCAGAAAGGATATGATGGTCGTTCTTGTCTACGAGACAGCGTGATAAAACGGTGTCCGTCACTTTCTTTCCCATGGTGTTAAAAAGCGACAGTTATTTTATCACGTGGATAGAAGATGAAGAAGCCGTCTATAATACGCCGTCTGGACACCAAAGGGGTTTTAAAAATCAATCGAAAAAAAACAGTAGCTCATATTTCATCCGCGCCTTAAAGTCGAATACTTGTAAATTAACACCTCATTCATACAAATGCCTTTCTTTTCTTTAAACATTGTGTCATATTCTGTATTTTAAAATATAGATATCCACGGTGTTGCTACCTGAATAGCAATTTCATGAGATTATCGCTGCTAGATCGTAATCCGTAGATAATTGTAAGCTGCTTTATCGGTCCTTTTCAACACTAATCCTCAAATAATTGTGTTACCGCACAGCCTAATCTGTTAGTCAATGTGTGCTTAAGCAAGAACAAGGCGTTGTTTGATTATTACTATGGGAACACAACCATTTGTGATATTTTTTTATATATATACCTACCTATCAATAAATCTCGCGCTGCTTGGAACACCAATATTACGCTCGGAGTGGGGTTGTCCCTTATGGCTCCTCTACACGATGGGCCAACGCCGGCCACTCCAAGGGACGCTGCTATGCGGAAGAACGAGATAGCAATATCACTTGCTCCCTCTAATGCATAAATGCGTCCCTTGGAGTGGCCGGCGTTGGCCCATCGTGTAGAGGAGCCATTATCCATAAGCCACGAAACGCACACTCAGAGCGTCAGAGCCTCACCGCAAAAAACGAAAATCGAAATTTCTTTATCTGCCTCTATCATTCGAATATGCAAGAGCGATAGAGATAGTGAAATTTCGATTGTCACTTTTCGCGGCCGGCCACCATGACACACAGGGTCTCCGTTTTACTGTTCCGTTTTATCGTATACGTTTTTTTTCATTGGTGGCGTATGGAGTTGTATGAGTGACTTCACATATGACACAGTATTCAGTATACAGTAAAAAATGTCGGTCCGTTAAATTATGACATTCCGTTTTGTCATCGAATACTGGATGAACGGAATACGTATCCGTCATGTATCCGTACGTTTTTACTGGATATAAACTGCGTGCGTGGTGCATTTTTAAATCCTTTTCCAGTAGTTTAAGAAGATGATCAAAAGAAGACATCGACATACGAATTAATTAAAAAAAATTGAGTCGTCTCCCCGCAACTGACTCACGAGTAAACTGTAAGCACCTGCTCTAGCTCTTTGCACCAAAAGTGGATGCTGCCAATAACGCAGATTGTACCATCTCCGCCGGCGATAGTACCAATACAACACGACAATGTCCATCCTGGTAGACTAGCGGTGGTATACTGCGAATTTACGTGTACCGTAATTATACGGAGACTATGTGTGAACGGGCTCTCAGTTAATTCCGGATACGTCGAACGTTATACGGTGCCTATGTGTGAACAAAGCACAATTTTTTGTTGTATCCGTTAAAACGGGTACCGTAAATACGGAGACTCTGTGTGAACGGGCTGTGAGGGTGCACGCTCAACGCTGACGCCACTTGTATGGCAGTAGGAGAAGTTCCATAGCTGAAGCATTATTTGACAAAACTTGACATAACATGGATAACATCAATCCAAGTGAATTATACACTATTTGAGAATTTTTATAAGCAATGATTGAAATAGTTAATCCCGAACGCAACCATAATGTCAGGCTTGATGTGCAGTCGACGTCAAAGATATATCTTTACATGTTTCGCCTTATTGCATAGGAGCAAGGTGGAAAAGTGTAACATATCTTTGACGTCGACTGTACCTAGTCACATGGTGGACACAAAAATGTGCAGCATAAATGGTTAACGTAGTCTCGGAGTAATTAACAATGGAGCCGCCATTAACAGGCGTTCCCCTCTGTCGAAAATAGGCGGCCAATGGTCAACCTCATGTCAACCATATGTATGGACTGACGTTTATCTGACATGACGTACCTATACATTTGATGTGCCCCTCCCCCGCAAAAAACGGCAGACTATTTTGTGCCGAAAATTTTAGACATGGCGTCTCCGTTGGTTATATCCTCTAAGAACGTAGTACAAGATTACAAGAAACAGTTATTATTTATTGAAATTGACAAGCATCTACGGCTGTTTTCACCTTTGATGTGAAAACAGCCGTAGATGCTTGTCAATTTCACACTGATTAGAAATCAGCCCTTGCTCGGAAGCCGGCATCTCCGTAAAACCAGAACATTGTATTCGCAATAAGGAAATTCTTGCAATTTTTTCCGGCTTCCTCATTTTTGTACCGGAGAACTTGAATGACACCAAACAAGTCACTGTTGTTTCAGAAATTTAAATGTAACCAAAATTTAATTTGGGTTAAAATATAAAAATGTTCGTACTTCGGCCTGAGACAAAATTGTTAGCATTTTATGTTTTTATCTCAATTACGCAGGCAATAAGAAATAGGGAATAACGATTCACGTGCGGAAAGTAGGAAATTCGCAACTATATTAACACGTAGGTTAGGTACCTACTGTATTTACTTCTTGACATGCAAAGTATAAATTCGTAATAATATTAGGTTACTCAGGGTATTATGCTTAAAAACTAGCCCCAGATTAAAAGATTATTCGAATAAGACTTTGTCCATTCACTAGCTTTTTTTAAGAAAGTAATTTCCATGTAAATATAAAGATAACGCAATTCAGCTCTAGGTCCTTGGATCAGGCAAATGGGTCAACAGTCGAAAACGAGCTCTCAGAGATTCATTGTCTGTCAACTTTTAGCTTTCTGCGTTGTTTATTGAAGTTTATATTATGTAGGTATATTTTATGACTTAACACGAAGATGATGATGATTAGGTATATTTTATGACTTAATTATATGGACAATTTCATTATAACTTATGCTTTAAAGTTCGACTTAAGTCGTGTTTCAGTAACGTCTAACCGTTACATTCCTGACAAAATGTATGGGATATATTGACCGTCAGTTTTGTGACAATTGCTAACCGGCCGTTAATTGGTACACAGTTAAGTGAAAATGCTCATATAAATATGTAGGTAACTGACGAAGGTACATTTTAGTAAAAGTACACATGATACAATAAAAGGATTCAGCAACGGAGATGGTTTTGGTCATAAAATCACAGAGCTAAAATTATACAATTACACTCGATAGGATTTTTCGTATTTGTAGTTGATTTGTAGGTACCTACCTAACCAAACATATAACAAAATATGATGATTAATATTTAAAATGAATGACTTATTGACCTACATTGACATTTAATCTAAAACATAATGTAACATTTTTTCAAGTATCCTAGAAAATTAAAGTATAAAAAACATCATACAACATTGTATATTTTTTTATATTGTATGATTAAACTTAAGTAGGTACATTAAGTATTTACGTACCTGTAGCTAAGTTAAAACTTGATGCAAACGAAGTTTCATACATAAATGCTGTCGTAAACTACAGTTTATTTTATTCTTGAAAGTAATAAATAAAAGTTTTGATTTATGGCTTTTCCCTCCGAAATTAATAAAATATTTTAGCTCCAGCAATAAACCCGAAGGGATTACCTTAATAGAACATTTTCGTCGTTTGATAGACGTCTATTACAGTGAAAAGATTTCCTTTCGAAATACGAACTTCAAGACAATGTTAATCTCAACTTCGTCTTTAAGCTCCTATAATTACTTGGAGTTACGATCATTTCTTAAGTGGTTTTTGTCTGGAAGTTTAGGAAGGCATTCCTTGGACCCGTTCTCGGTTGATTGATTATCAAGGGTCAGATAATGTGCGGCACAGAACACGCCATTAAAGTACTGAAAGTTGGAAGACGCGAAGCCCGGCTAAGCAGGACTGTGGTTGTGACCCTTGTATTCTATAGTTTTTGCCAGACGTGTAGGCTTAGGGCGTTATCATTTATTTGCTTCTAGCTCATGTGTTGTTATATAAAGGCTGACGTTTATGGCCGGTTTCAGACGGAGGTTCTTGTAATTTACAACCCTGGAAAACTAGGCGGGTACGTTGGTACAAACCTGGAAAAAACTAGCCATATTATAAATCGTTACTGTCATTAGTATTGAGTACCTAAATATTTTCATTTAATAAGGTAATTATCGTAATATTTGACTTATTGTGACTATACTTATTTATTTATTTAAACTTTATTGCTCTATACAAGAAAGTATAAATGTCGGACTTAATGCCATAAGGCATTCTCTACCAGTCAACCATTGGGCCAAACAGAAACTTACAATTGGTGCAGAAGATAAAATCAGTAGTTCAGTATTCAGTACAGAGATATAAAAGTCACTATCTAAATACTAGGTACCTACTTACTAATATCAATATATACATACATAAATACATAGTATAATACACACACACATATATATATACATACTTTTATATATTTACATATAATATATGTACATATATATTTGTGGTGACTATAATTGTAGGGTTGGCTATTTTAAACTTGCTTTTTAGGATTTCGTACCTACCCAAAGGGTAAACACGGGACCCTATTGCTAAGACTCCATTGTCCGTCTGTCCGTCCGTCTGTCTATCACCAGGCTGTATCTCATGAACCTTGATAGCTAGACAGTTGAAATTTTCACAGATTATGTATTTCTGTTGCCGCTATAACAACGGTATATGGTGCAAATATTTCAAATTATATGATTGCACGAATATAAATTGGTAGCAATTCCGATACGGTCGGTTACATATGCCAGGTATGTGGCAGGTTGCCACGGTTACAATAAATTGCTGAATCAAGGGAAAATATTATGCCCATTTTTCAAGGTATTTTCGTGTTTATTGCCCCGATGTTTTGCAAAGCAATAAAAATACAAAGGATTTAACATGCTTAATGTACTGACCCTAACCTACGGCCGTCTAATAAATATGCTAACGAAACTCAGTGCACGTTAGGTAGCTCGTAAGTCATTACACTTATTTAAATAACATAAATGGAAGCATATCTGGTATACTGCCACCTAATAACAGACTTTGAAGTGACAATTGCGAATTCGCCACTAAAAAGGTCGCATATTGAGAAGAATTCGCGGGAAGAAATAGCTCTGAAATCGCACAGTATGCAAAAGGCCGTTTAGGTTCCAGAGTTTATTAGAATGGACGCTCTGCCGACGCTAAATTTACTTATATTTTGTTTATTTTTATGTAAGTTGATAGGTTTTTTTTCAGTTCTGTGTCTTTCATTCTTTTTTTATTAACCTAATATTTAAAACAGAGTTTGACCTGACAAAGTTTGGACGTGCCTAGCAATGTACAAATTGCAGAACATTCCCAAAAAGCGGAAACGTTCTCGAGAATGTTCTCAGAACATTCCTGCAACATGGAAATTATTGTTTAAACAAGAGAATATACTTGAAATAAAGTTTAAATAGGCATAACTTAAAACTAAATGTTATTATGCATATATTATTGTCTATTACAGTTAGCTATTTTGTTGATGTGATAAGTTTACCAATAAGTTGCTTAAATTCTCACTGTATTTCAGAGAACATTTCGACTTTCGACAATTTTTTCCATATTTTTTTTTGTTTCATTAGAATCTAGAGGCCTCTGTCTCCCGCCATGCCAAATCTCAGCGCGCTCGGACCAACTTGAAAAAAAATAATTTGGCCAAGTCCGAGATAGCTCGAGGCATTTAGTGTTCCGTACGGCTACCATCAGTTTGGCATTGACATAAACGATATCGTGAACGTAATTTACTTCCTATAGGTATATCTCTTTCGCACTAATATGTCAGTACGAGCGAGATGCATAGAAAGTAAATTACGTTCACGGCCACGGTAGCGTTTATGTCAATGCCAAACTGATGGTAGCCGTACCGCTCGCATCGTTACATTTTACAGAGGTTGTTTGCCTGTTTTTAGGATACCGTATTCAACTACACACACAGAACTATAGTACAAAGTGTCTAAGTGCGAAGGCGGAAGGCCGAGCTTTAGCAAAATGTCATCGCTTTAGCACAGAGCAATAGTACAAGTGTCTAAATGTGAAGGCCAAAGGCCGACCTCCGCGTAGCCCGAAGGCCCGAAGCGTCCAGGATGTCAGTGCTTTAACACAGAACAATAGTACAAGTGTCTAAATGCGAAAGTCGAAGGCCGAGCTCCGCGTAGGGCCGAAGGCCCGAAGCGTCCAGGATGTTAGTACTTAAACACAGAAAAATAGTATAAGTACCTAAATGCGAAGGCCGAAGGCCGAGCTCCGCGTAGGGCCGAAGGCCCGAAGCGTCCAGGCTGTCAGTTCTGTGTTTAACCACTGACATCTTGCAGGCTTCGGGCCTTCGGCCCTACGCGGAGCTCGGCCTCCGGCCTTCGTATTTAGACACTTGTATTAATTACCTGTGTTTAGAACTGACCTCCTGGATGCTTCGGGCTTTCGGCTCAATGCGACTTCAGCGTTTGGATCTTGCGACTTAGACACTTGTACTTAAAAATACTTGGAAAAGTTACGGGAGGCGCGCGTCTGACGGACGCTTCGGATCTTCGAATCGCTCCTTCGGCCTTTGCATTTAGTTAGATTCTTGTACTATTGCTTTGTGTTTGAATACCGAAGTCGAGCATCTCGCGAATGCTTGATGTATTATAATAATTTTTCTCCAATATGCTCGGAAATGTTCACCTTACTGTAGCAAAAATACTACGGGAAGTTCTTCGTTAATGTCAAACTCTAATTAAAAAACATCAAACTATCGCTGTCCTGTTCTAGCGGACGGGAAGTAAAAAAACACTACAGTAATAACTTATTACTATAGTGTTTTTTTACTTTTTAATAATAAAAAACGCAAACGGCCAATTATTATTGCCGCGAACCGCTTCTACACGACCCGATCAGCTATCATTTCACGTGTATGATCGTGCGAATACTGCTTAATAAAATCAAAGATTATTTTTATATTTTTTTTAAATCTCATCCGTGTTCATAAAGCTTATATAGTTTGTCAAAGGACTTTCTCATTTCAAACATAGACAAAGAGAATCATACTATCTTTGTCTTACACTAGTACTAGCACCCAAAAGAAAAGGATGGGTATAGTTTTCCTGGTTCTTACTGACTGAAAAGTTGGTTTGACCAACTATATTGCACAATTATATTGAATGAACGAATACTGAATGGCAGAATAAGTTTGTAACTTTAACTTTTAAAAATTAATTAAAGAGGGAAATTGTTTTTGACATTTTGGATGTGAAGGTTTGATTTGAGTGATGCTTGATGGTTAAATAATAATTATTTTAGCTTATTTCCTCGCATGTTTGGAGAAAAGCACTATATATGCCTCGGCAGGAATAGCAATTCGTGGATTCGTCTTCTTTGTCGGACTCCGCTTCGCGTCGTCCGACAAAATCGAAACTCATCCACGAATTGCCCTTTCCCGGCCTCTGCAATAATGTACTATAGAGTAAGGCCAAGCGCGCACCACGATTTTTTGTCCTGCGATAATTTTGTCGCAGAAATGCAACGTATGTGTTTATATGTTAGTGCGCGCATATGCGACAAAAAAATCGCAGCGATTTTAAAATTGTGATTTGTTACATTTTTCCGCGATTGTTCGCGACGCGATTGTCGCAAAGTGAATTGCAGCATGCGGAGTTGTATGGCCCCGCGCGCACTATGATAATAAAATCGCAAACCGGCCGGACCTCAGTCGGCATTTCGCTCTCCAAACCCTAACATCTCGGCACCTGCATCTCCAATGGAGTCTCAAAATGAGACGCTAGATGTTGACCATTTAATTATGGAAATAGACGGGGATCACCTTTGTGTTATGAATGCAGCAATCGCATATTAAAGACACGTTTCATGACAAGCGACTGGTACGAAATCCATGTTGAGAATGAACAAATCGTCGACTTTTTCATCGCAGTGCGCGCAGTGAATTTTCTGCGATATATTACAGCGCGATTCTAAAATCGTGTCGTAAAAATTAATATCGTGGTGCGCGCTTGGCCTATAATATCTTAAATGTATACTCCTTCAATTTGAATTTAGAACTCATTATTATTTTTTATTTGATTTTGTTTCTAGTTCTATGCCATATATATAGACTTTAATATTATTTAGAACTGCTAAAAAACAAGATCGGCTTACTTTAAATATTTCGTCAATTTTACCTTTGTTTCTAAAAACTGTGATATTTAACTGTCATATACTATTAATGTCTTCCAAAATTATTTTCTCGTAACAGGACTGAGGGGCTACCGCGAAAACCGAAATTCGCAATTTGCGGGGATCTTTCTCTTTTACTCCAATGAATTAGAGTGACAGAGAAAAATGCTCGTAATTTGCGAACTTCTATTTTCGCGGTTATAGCCCTGAATCTTGTTGCTCACCGATCCGTTCAAAAATATACATAAGTACTGAATATAATTAATAGATATTATAATTATACAATTAATACAGAAATGTAATGGTACTTAATGAAAAGGAATATTGTGTATATTGTTTCGACGAATCAGATACTCTCAATAAAATCTATAGGTACATGAGGCCAAAGCTGTTCATAAATATTAAATGACTTTATTATCTCTATACGCCTTACTAACTCTATGTGTCCTATTGTGGAAAAAAAAAACACAACGACAGCCAAGAACGGAATTCTTAATTTGAATTTTTCTGATTTTTGAGATGCCTATTAGTCCATTGGTTGGAAAGCCCGTTCGATATTGAAACTTATTTGCAATATAATAAGGTCGTATTTTGTAGATCTCTCTCATACTTAGAGTAGGCTATTCAGATAAAATTAAATATCCCACAAAAATAAGCAAGCAGAATTAAACTTTGTGTCAAAGACATAAGTCATAAATTTCAATGCCAAAGTTTTAACTAAGGATGTTTCTCGCCTAATATGAATTGACCAGTGTAAGCATCAGTTAGCTAGCCCTAAGCAACCAAAGGTCAAGCTGCAGTTGAAAAACTAAT
Organism: Cydia fagiglandana; assembly: GCF_963556715.1. Taxonomy (NCBI): domain Eukaryota; kingdom Metazoa; phylum Arthropoda; class Insecta; order Lepidoptera; family Tortricidae; genus Cydia; species Cydia fagiglandana. The sequence continues at coordinate 11,721,719 of NC_085938.1, forward strand.
GAAGATAAAGTTACGCTGATAATTTTCCCGCCGTCTCCATGCTTCTTTAAGTTGGGTATTGACTGGTCAGCTGCCTGTTAGCTATAGTTTTCGCGAAAATCGCCAGGACAGAGGTGAAAATTTTTGTATGAAAACTTGCAACTTTAATTGCATTTTTTGACGAATCTATTGCAGTCTAAAATGAAGTCAAAATCAGTCCATCGACTCAATTTTTTGCAAGCTTTCTAATGGTACCCCACACGATTCTTACAAATGAAAAAAGTTTCAGCCTACCCCTCTCAACCCCCTAAATTTCCCCCTTTAATAAGAAATAAGCAGTTTTGACTTATTTACAATATGAGTGGTGGTAATTGCTATAACTGTTCCAAATTTTAGGTATCTATGTCAAACGGTGTCTGAGAAAAACGTATTTAACTGATTTGCAAGACCGAAGTGATCCCATAAGTGTTCCGTAAACAAAGTTTTGTACGGAACACTAAAAATCGGCCATTTTGATTTTTTTTAATGCAGTTTATCTCGTCTCGGGGCCCTCTATGACATTTGGTCGAACACCCCCCACATATCACGCACCGTTTAAAAGTTGCCATACAAAATAAAAGTGGCCAGTTTTCCCGCAACTGTAGCATTTTTCCAAAAAAATTTTTTTCAGACGTATCTAGGGGACCCCGAGATTCCGTGACCAAAATTTCAGCGCGCTAGGACAAAATTAAAAAAGTAAAAAAAAAAGTCGGCCATATTGAAAAAAAAATGGCGGCGTCAAAAACTGCCAGGGTCCGTCTATGACATTTGGTCGAGCACCCCCCACCTAAGTCTGACCGTTTGGCCGGGCCGTCATACATTTTTCTGACCGGAAGCGGACGACCAAAAGTCGGAATTTTCTGGGGGTAAGGACTACACCTAAACTATCGTGAATATTCATGGTATAAACTACGATAAATAAATAAATTCTCGTTCTCGAGAACATTCTCAGAAGTTACCGAGAATTTCTCATGTGGAAAGTTTCGCAACTTTGGAAAGTTCTCGTGCGTGCATTGCTAGACGTGCCACTAAAAATAACGCATTTTTACACAAATTCGCGGGAGAAAATTCCTCTGTAACCGCACAGTATGCACGCTATCGATTAGGTTTTACGGTGTAATAAGGATGAATGCATTGCCGACGGTAAACTTTTATATATGTATAATATTATATTTTTGCAGTAGCACGCGCGGTTTTACTTAATAATAGGCAGACAAAGGATTATCAGGTCGGGGCCAGCTACAAATAGGACGAGATACCGCCTTTGTTTATTTTTAATTTAATTTGATGGCTTTTCTGGGTAAATTAACTTATGTAGATATATTAACATTACATTTAAATTAAAAAATGAACAATGTTTTTAACTGATTTATTTATGAAATTAATAAGGAGAGAACAACACGGACAAAAGGAAATATTAAAAAGTTTAATTTCATGGATGGATAGGATTTTATTAGCCAGCATTGTCCGTAGAATTCAGCGTCAGGGCCCCTCGGGGTCCTGCTTAATTTACTCTATCACAATCCAAGTTAATGCCAACTCACAGTTTCGATGTCTTCAAATATTGGTATAGGCGCGTTTGGTTTGTGAGCTGTGGCTTTAATTGCACCTGAACAATTTTACCTACCTAATTGATTTCTTAATGTTGAGTTAGGGATGGCGAATTAGTAAGGTTACGGTTATGCCTCACTCACGATTTCTTTTATTTTATCTTATAAGTGTGCGAACGATTTTAGGCTCGCCATTTTTAGAGGACCGTACAAAACTTTGTTCACGGTGCTCTTATTTTTAGTTAAAACTGGTTAAAAATGCTAACAGCTGGTTTTTGCTTTAGGTAGTTTAGGGCCACTTGCACCATTCACTAACCCAGGGTTAACTGTTTAAACCATGGAGTTATCATGGTTACCAGTACAATTTGACACTTCGGTAATGGTTTAACCGATTAACCCCGGGTTAGTGGGCCGTCGTATACATCAGATATTGGTTAGCGAAAATTGTAAATCCAAATGAAATATTATACAAAATGTTAGATTCTCTCCAATCATTTTGTAAATAATAGATTTGGAAATACCTTATGAAATTGGAAACGGTTGAAATATACGGTTACCTTTTCTCGGCTATTTCTGGCATGTTTACTCAAGCCAGAACGGGCCATATTCTTAAAATCTATATTGGAAGTCTGAGAGAGGTAGATGAATTAATTTTAAAATCTACTTGCTTGTACAGTACCGTTCTATTATTGAGATAAATCTATTAATAACTTACGTATTTATAAAGTTTCTTCATGATCTAATATTACCAAATAACTAGGTTCCCAAGCACTTTAACAAGACTATGGGCCTGATTCGGATTTTGAAATAGACATCTATTAGATATCGTCATCACCAAGATACGATAACGATAATGTTTAAGATCTAACCTGTCAAATTTGACATTGGCGCGATTCTGGAGATACTCTTGAACGATTTCCACAGGATATGACTTAGAGATCCAATTCACATCTAATAGATATCTTACTCTATCTAACGTAAAAGTGACATTGGTTGCCCGAATTGCGCTGCAAAAGAGAACTAGTTGATATCTAAACTATAACGTATCTAGAATGGATCTAGTACGGGTCGTCTCTTGTGAATATCTTGAAGTTCGAATACGGCAGTATATTTCTAATTGAGTATATGGTTAGGTTAAGTACGTCAATCTAGTATGTTTAGAGCATTAAGACGTATTTCCGGGCACTTTGTCCGAAGGTATTCTTATCCCACCGTACCCACACTTATTGCAGCATTATATCAGCGGAAATAATGACACTTCTTTGTTCCTTTTCCGCTAGTTCTCTTCACGTCTGAGTCGTCTAATGATGTATAGTGGAACCTCGATAAAGCGAAGTCCTCGTTAACGCGAAATAAAATGCCATTAACTTCCTTTCAAAGCCCAAAACCTCCATAACTCGATATTTAACCTCATTAAGACGAAGTTATTCTCTTCAAGACTATCCAGTAGGTAAATTTTTTTTACTTTAAAAATAAGATTTGACCTCTATAATTCGATAAAATAGGCGTATTGCTGTATTACCTCTATATATCGGAGTTATTTACTATGAAACCTCTGTTAATTGAAACAGACAATAAGTCTGTATATACTTTACGCGTTTGTTTAATTACCTCTCCAATACGAGAATTTGCCATACCTCTGTAACTCGGAACGGAACCTCTTTAAGATGCTAAAACCTATAAGAACCTCCCTAAGTCGAAAAAAGTCCTTCTGTAAGACGAAACCTCGTTAACACGAATTTTTTGGCGTTACCCTTGAGATTCGTGCTATCGAGGTCCCACTGTGGAAGAAAGAGGAATAACCTCTTGTTGGACTGATTCTATTTAGCTCGTTGGCTTGTGTTCAGTTGATCGTTATGTATGTAATCCGGGTCGAAGTATCAAAGAAATAATTTATAGAAATACTACGAAAGTTAGTGAAAAGGATAATAAAATATGAACTTCCTGTCAAAAGGACATTTATTTTAAATATGACAAATGTTTGAGAGGTCGCTAAACTACGTTCCATTGAAGTCTGACTAAATGTTATATTATGTAAATGACTGTTATTAATTTGTGTTCGAGCGCGGAACCGAAACCAACACGTAGACGTGCTTTTGGCACTTTAATGAAACGTAAAGGGTAAACCGAGCGGATGCTGCCCTTACCCGTGTCATGGGACGCGCGCAGAGCCAGCACCCGTCAACCCTGACGCACACTACCCGTAAGGACTATTGAAAGTTGATGGAATCTAATGTGAACTAGGATATTTGGTGAAAGTTATGGAATGCCTTGTATGCAAGTTTATTTCCGGCAGACGGTGCCTCAACCCCACAAGATGGACCCCACAAAAAGCGACATGCAAGATTATACAGGTGGGAGGGCTGATTGTAGAAAAAATTAATCATTTTCATTTATGTATAACATAGATATATTATGTATTGCACCAGTAGGTAAGCAATGTTACTAGTTTGTGGTGGTGTTTAGATTAGGTCACAATTCTTCTAACCATGTCCATCCACATCTAGTGGAAAGTATAATTTTGAATGGTCACAATAGAGTCCCAGTGCAATATTAAAGTTTCCTACACGAGGCAAAAAGGCTCTAAATAACTATGGTTTCCAAATACAAATCACAAATTTCTCATCACATGAAATCGTACTATGTTGGTACCGTAAAATGGGGTAAGTTGGGTGAAATTTGACTTTCAAACCTCGATAAAATTTTATTTTTACATGTGAACATTGAATGGTGTATAATAAGTGGTTAGGACTTTTGTATTTTAGTTTGTATTTTATTTTGGGTAGTTCCATTTCATAACTTTGACGATAAAGAGGAAAACCCACCTCACCCCGTAGTGCCTCGTATTTGGGGTGAGAGGGTTTTTCTTACAAAGGTGATTTTGGAAGATTGTTGGATCGATTCTTTTATATTATGCGTAATTACTATAGCCCCATTCTAAATTGGAATAGATTATTGTTGTAGCAGTAGCCTTAAAATCCCTTCTCACCCCCTTCATAACCCAACTCTCCCCGCGAAACCTACTCACCCCGCTTTACGGTACCGAAGCTTATTAGGCTAAGTACCAACCAGTTGCACGTAGCTTGCGGCTACGTTCCAATGAGTTCATTGAATCGAAGCCTCGAATGCTATGCCTCTGGGGTCACGATCCATTTAGTTAATTACATTATAAGAAGCAAGTGAATATTACAAACTACCTATGTAAATATGTAACTAGTACACTGAGAGAAAAATCATTAGTAAACTAAACCAGGAATTAAAAAACAGTTACAGTGTACTGGGGGAAAAAATGAAGTTTAGTAATAATTATAGACGTTTCACTATTTCTGTAAAGTTTATTTATTTCTACAAATAGCTCAGTAATCCCAAATATAATTTCAACAAACAGATAATAGAAATTGCAAGAACTAATAGAAATTGCAAAAGTCAATTTGTTCCTACATATTAGTTAACTCTCCTTGTCCCCGGATTAAGTTTTTTTTGTAATTCTAAGTGTATTTTTGTTGTACTTTTCTCTCAGTGTAGGTATGTTTGTACGGGTCAAATTTTGCTAGCTTTGACCCATTTTCCGACTTCTAATGAAGTTGAAAATTTGCATACCTACTTATGTAAGTCGGGTGACAATGCAATATTATGGTACCATCGACCTGATCTGATGATGGAGACAGGAGGTGGTCATAAGAACTCTGTTATAAAATAACGCAACCTGATTGTGTCTGGGGTTTTTAGAATGGTCTCGATGAGTATTGCGAGTAGTTGTCGGTGGAAAGAAAAGTACAGTCAGCGATAAAAGCTTGTACCAAAAATGGATATTTTGCCAAAAACTTATTGAATTTGAATACGTTACTTAGTAATTTGAAGTTCTTTTGTAGAAATCATCATCTTCCAAGAGTTGTCCCGGCTTTTTGCCACGGGTCATAGCCTCATAGGGGCGCTTGTGACAACTTATCCCATAAATTGCCGTAGGCACTAGCTTTTGCGAAAGCGACTGCCATCTGACCTTCCAACCTAGAGGGTAAACTAGGCCTTATTGGGATTAGTCCTATTTCCTCAGCATGATGTTTTTCTTTAACCGAAAAGCGACTGGTAAATACTATTATAAGAAGAATGAAAATACAATTTGAATTAATATGCCTTTATAAAAAAAAATTTAGAATACCTATTTAAGTACAATTAACCCAGTTTATAAGTAGTAGATCAACAAATGTGGACTGTATTTATCTGAATAAAAAAATAATTATTTATTTATGTATGACTTATAAGTGCTAATTGTAATTATTATCGATAACATCCACGTTTGAATTTTCAATAAGTAATGAATCTTAACTTCACAGGTACTGTGATAGGATTGTGTGCCCAAGTATGAAATACTTATAAAAAAATACTCATCTAGGACTAACGACATTCAAATAACGGCACAAAGAAATCGAATGCCCTGTTTTCATTTACAAAACAAACTTTGCTGTTATATTGGGTAACCTAAACCCGCGTTTATTTGTTCGTCTCTAACCTTTCTTTGCGAGAAATAAGAACTATACAAATACCAAACCTCGATACTGAACTTGAAACTTACCTACTTATTTCTCTGATCTGAGACACATTCGTCAGATTCCTTTATCCTTATACACACACACAAATTACAGCTAATTTAAAAAATGGTTAAACGATAGTTATAAAATAGAAGACTATATATTTACATAATTATTTTCTTAACGTATCATATAGAAATGATTACCTACAAGATAAAATCCAATCTCAAGGGCACCTGAAACTTAAATTGCTGTAGGTATTCCCTAACGAGAATTATCTGTTGTTTGAGGGCCCGATTCGGATTATGAAATAGACATCTATTAGACATCACCAAGATACGATAACGATTTCCACAGGATATGACTTAGAGATCTAATTAACATCTAATAGATATCTTACTCTATCTAACGTAAAAGTGACATTTGTTACCCGAATTGCGCTGCAAAAGAGAACTAGTTGATATCTAAACTATAACGTATCTAGAATGGATCTAGTACGTGTCCTCTCTTGTGATCTTGAAGTTCGAATACGGCAGTGAAACTTTTCTCTATTTTTAAACAGAATAAACAGACTGACGCCTCAGCTACCGGTTTAGAATTACAAAGGCGATGGCTATTAAGCATTTTAATTTAGCTTTCAGCTTTAATTGGGTGTGCTTTGTGATTATTTGTTTGCGAAATGAATTATCTTCTACAATATAAACAAAATAACGCGAACATTTCAAAGAACGATAAGTACACGCATTTAAAAAATAAATGTTAGCACTTAAATTCATTACAGTCGATAAACCTACCTATACAACATATAATGTCAATGTGGCTAGTTCCGGCATATGGACTATTCCGTCTACAAGCGTACATATTTTTTGATTCTCAATCGTAGGAAAAAACCATTTGGTTTTGAGTGCTGAAACAATGACGATATTATCAATGTTGTTCGCTGTTCGAAAAAAACGCTAGTGGAATAGCATCTATGACGGAATTAGCCACATTGAACGTACCATGATCGTACCTAACAAAATTGTAAATATTTAAGTACTTCCTTGATATTACGTTACACAGCAACAATTTTCGAATACTCTGATAATTAACATATCTTTATTGAAACTCGTGTTCGCACTTAATATATGTAATTATGTATGTACATTAACCGGTACTTATCATGGTATAATAATATACTCCGCCTGGTACTCTCTTCCCGTCTTTTCTAGGTCACCTGACTGACACAAGCCTACGTCACCATGCGACAGCGCTATATTATTATGCGATAGCGCTATATATAGCGGCCATGTTATTGTGACGTAGGCTTGTGTCACTCTGGGAAGAGAAGACCGTGTTTTATTAGACTATGGGTACTTATCTATACAAGGTTCGACTACACAATGTAAATGCCTACAAAATCTGTATGTAGGTATGTACATCTATATGTATAAATGCAAGTATATATATATTTCATCAGTCAAGCAAAGGAGAATTAAATAGATATCGCTTGATGTTCAATGAATAATTCTCGATGTTCTAAATGGGGGGAGCCACCCGTCTGTACAGATACACGTATTGAGTTAGAACAGAGACATTAATTTTGATCGACATGCTTGATACTGAATTAATTAACAAACGGCAATATAACCAAGACGGGATGTGGTTGCGAGATTAAAGTTAACATGTTACATAAATTTGGCTGGTTTAAGATATTGATGCCGCCAATTTATCAAAAATATGTTTCCACTGGCTTCAATAACATCTAAATAACTAAATATTATTGTTTTATCAGTGTCACAAACATCGATAGTACTTAAATTCATATGACATGAATTGTACCAGTTGGAAAATTGTACGTATTTTGTAGATTAAATATTACTACTCTGGTATTACTCTCATGGTCAGTTAAAAGTAAAACCAATGTTTTAATTTAATATTAAAAATAATGATTACGTAAACGTGTGGTTCGATGTTATTTTTATATTTGTTTATAGTCATTTATATATTTACTTTCAAATCCAAAAGAAAATATTTTGTATTAGTTCGTATTGTTATTCAAAATTCATAGAACACAAAATTAACAAAAATTCTAAGCGAAACAATTACGTCGTAACGTATAACAGCGTTTCGAAGCTATTTTAGACTTTATGGCCGTTACATTTGTTCAGCTTTGTTTTGATAATGAACGGTTTTTCTCAGCGAATGGTGACCCGAATTTGCTGTAGAATGCATGATCACCTTTATAGGTACATTTGCATTAAGTCCGTATAAGCTAACTTTGTACTGCCGAGAACATATGTAGCTTGATTTTTTTTAAATTAATTTATTGTTTTATAAAAAACACATACCTATTCTACAAATGAACAATAACAAAAATTTCGCCAAACTGTACAACAGTTTGTTGGCATTTCGTCACTCGGAAATCGATGGAAAAAGGCGTAATGCTAATTTTTACGACATAAATTTAAAATTTAGTGGTGTTGACCACTTCAATTCTATTAGTAAAATTTAATGCCTAGTATTTAAATATTATTGAACGTAATACACGAAAATGCGCCTTGTCGTGGCAAAAGAGAACTTGTATTTAAATTAAATGAAAAACTGTACAACTCCGCGGGTGGCTTATGAATTCGTTCCTTAATGTACCTAAGTAATTAAACACGCGTATACGCGAAACGTAGTTTGCGGAAAATTTAATATCGTTTGCGACATTTTGTATGCGTAAATATACCGCTTGAGCCTATAACAAGAAGAAATATTTAAACGAGTTACTTTTTAGACTGGATAGTCTAGGCGGATGCCTATTCCCCCTGGAATGGCACCATTGTTTTAAATTTCTCTAATGCGGTGAAATGACCGACAGTTTAGTTTCTAGGGCGTGAAGATGAACGTCTAACGAACAGTGACTGTTGCGGTACTGAGCACAATCCATCACACAATACCCAAGGGGCAGAACATACTTAAAGGGGCCCACAGATTATCAGTTCGCCGGACGATATCAGCCTGTCAGTTGTTCGGAGCTGACAAAATTTGCGTTTAACTGACCGGTCGATATCGTCCGACGGACGGATTCATCCAACATTCAACCATAGCTGGTGTTTTTAGCAACCATGGCTGGCACGGATTTACACGATATTATGTAAATCCGCAAATTCGCATATGCCATCCAGGCCATTCCAGGCACATGCAGTTATGCAGCTTAATGACTTGTTAACGTAGTAGTTATATACAGCGACAAAGCGCTCGTGTGTCTAGTGTCAATTAGGGGCGGAATTGGGTCATCTGCGGCTTACTCTCTAAATAGGTACTGTCTGGATCCATAAGGTCGCGTGAATAAATTGTAGCTGAAAAGGTCACGTCTGAACTTAGACGTACGAGTACATATATAATGTAGGTTTATCTGGGTGGTGCATGCATGTGAAAAGTATATTTCGGGGTTAGCGGATATCGGGAGCCTTGCATTTTTAACAAAATTTCCAGTCGTTTAGTATTGGATGGAACAGAGTTAAGATGTAAATGGCACACTTTTGATTTATAATCGGATATCCACTAACCCCGAAATATTATATTTTTCACATCAAAAGTTTTGAAGCATGACTTGGTACTTTTGATGCTTTTTACTTCGTCTAAATAGCCCAAATATTTGCAGTACATTATTTAGTATATTTAGTATAGACAAAATAAAAGGAATATGGGGTGGAATGCCGTATACAGGGTGGCTAAAAAATAACTGCATTCCCGTTACCAGGGAGGTTTTGTGATTATACTGAGCAACTTTTACTATGGGACCAACCCCGAAATCGCGAAAAAAAAATTCGCTGTTTCATACATTTTGGCTGGTCCATTTTCTATTGGAGGGTATATAAATTTAGGTATTTTTCGTATTCGGGATTGGTCCCATAGTTAAAGTTGCTCAGTATAGTACCAAAATCTCCTTGGCAACGGGAATGCAATTGTTTTTTAGCCACCGTGTATATGCATTAAAGTGATAGGTATACAATTACATACATACAAATTAGTAGAATCAGGCCTAGAAAAGTCTGCAGCGGTTTTGATAGCCCACGCAGCGCAAATGTCGACAAAGTGAAGTGAAGTTTGACTTGCACTGCGTGGGGTATCAAAATCGCTGCAGACTTTTCTAGGCCTAACTCTATCAATATTAAATCAATCTATAAAATGAGAGTAGTCGCCCAGCCTCCAATCATATAATGTTATAGGTGCTCATCTCGGCCAGTTCCAGTAGGACCCTGCCGCTTAAGCTGGAAACGTGGAATTTAATATTAGGTCTGAATGCAGAGAAATACGGATCTTATTGCAACCAAGTCCAATTCAAGTATGCAGGAACTTCAATTTTCATTTCTACTTGGCATTTTGGAACTTGGAAAACATCAGCTTTTAGGAGTTCAATCGCATTTTCAATTTACAGGGTATTACTCAATACAGGGTGTTACTGACCATCGGGCTTTAAATCCAGGGCTCGATTCTAGTCGCTCAACTGAGCTACTTTTATTATGGCACCAACTCCGAAGTCCCAAATTTTTTTACATTTTCATACATTTTGTCTGATCAGCTGTCGACATTTTCTATGGAAAAGTCAGAAATTTTCCCCCGATTTTATTATTGGTCCCATAGTAAAAGTAGCTCAGTTTAGCGAGTAAATTCAAGCCCTGGAATTAAAGCCCCATGGTCAGACGCACATACTGTATATTATATTATAAGTAAATATTAAATTGAAATCGCTTCGGAATGGCGGCTAACCGCTAACGTTTTAACTATTCATATTTGCGAACAATGTGCTAAATATCAGCAAATATATGAAGTTTAAGCACTTTCCAGTACTTTGTGGGATAATTTAAAAAATATAACGTGTCTGTTTTTAAGACCACTCTCATCAAAATAAATCAAATAGAGCCGGATAGTTGGGTACCTTTCCTTATTATTATAGTAATTTCGCTCTCGTTTTCTACTAGAAAGTAACATAGTTTTTGAACAAAACTTAGATAACGTTAATAGTAAATGTCCACTCCTTACAAATCAGAAAGAAACAAGCCATATTGAAACCTTGTTATTAAGAGTGGCCAATTGCTATATACTGGTTAATAACTTATAGCAGTTATAGCAGTACCCTACTTACTTAAGTATTTATTTAGAGAAGGAAGGAAGGAGAAGGAAGTAGTTTTCTTTTGTATCTTTTTATTGAGGTGTGCCAATAAAGAGTATTCTATCTATCTATCTATCCATATATTTACTGACTGACTTTAAAAAAAAAATTCTCATCAACCGCCACAGTTTAAAGATAAACCTAATTAGTAACGACGTAATAGAAACCGAAAACGGCAAACCTTATTTATCGAATTAGGATAAGAGGTGAAAATGTGAAAATAATGAGCTTAAAGATCATTTAAAGGCAAAGGCCGGGCTCTGGAGAACAGTCACGAGGCGTAGGCTCGTGTTTTATCTTTGATTTCTTCATCGTGCTGATGAAATTTAGCTTTATCGGTATTTTCTCTTTATTCATTCATTACGATTCTATGTACATGTATACAGGGTGTTTGGTACATCGTTTGCCAAATTAAAATGGCATATAGGTTGACTCATTTGCTATCTTCTTAGGCCTAGAGATTTTTAATTTTGCGCACTTTTTTTTCAGGTCTATGCCAATTTTTCGTAAATTTCAAATTTTTACCTGAGCAGTAGAAAAAAAAAACCAGGGCCAATTTTTTTTTTCTATGCATGAGTAGATAGCAAATGACTCAACCTATCTGCCGTTTTAATTTGGCAAACGATGTAGGTACCAAACACCCTGTATTTTCGGATGTTCTGTTTGTATTTCGAATATTTTGGTAATAAATAATTTGCGGGTGAGCACTTGTGCATGATTAATATTTCTGAAACATTACCAGTGGCTATCTATTTAGTAAAATATATTTTTTTATCGATGATTTGATAGCTACCTACCTGTAATTTTAAATATTTAACTTTAAAAAGGGGTACATTTGCAAGATTGTTAATATTATGTCGTGTATAAAAATAATATTGTCGTGTATAAAAAATAATAAGGTTTTTAAAATGTTTAAATAATTAATGGGAGTGATGCCTCGGATAAGATCCGCAGTAAAACATTGGACTTTTGGAGTGCAAGGGTCCTCTTGTTACTCTAACCTGGTTAATGGGAACTTGGTAGGATATTGAAAAGATAAAACCAAATATATGACATGCAATTTAATACACTTCGCTAACTACTTACAATGCACTCCGCTTTAGGGCGGGCGCTGCTCAAAATACAATCGGTTTCTCTAAACCGTCGGCGGTTATGGGGTGACACTATAGTAAACCTTAATCTACGATCGCGAGATGGACGAGACGCGGGGTTTTGGCCAAAACCTGAGATAAAAGTCTAGTGCACTCACGGGTACCGAACGTAGCTATCATCCACAGGCCCGCTGGTATTTAACGCAGCAGGCGGATCGCTGACGGTGGGCGGCGGGCGTTCCTCAAGCTCCGGCTTTGGCAAGCCCGGGCGAGAACAACCCGCGGCGCTCAGGAGTTCCACAAGAAGGACCCGCGCGATGATACCTTGGGATCGTCGGACCGCGGCAAGGCTGTCCGACACACGGCTCGCGAGTCAAGGCCGTGCCCTACGGCTTGATGGTGGCGCCAACGTGACGCGCCTCGGAGTCAACAGGCCACGCAAGTGAAGGGGAGGCCTGTGTGAAGCACCTCGGGTTCGCCGGGCGGCACGCCGTACCGCTCGACACGCAGTCCACAGGCCTTGGAAACTGCGCCCTGCGGTGAAAACCAGCGTCCCCACGACGCTCAGCACATCAGGGAGCGCGCAACGGCGCTCGGAGCAACACGACCGTCGGCCATGCTTGCGCTCGCCGGCGGCACGGAAAGCACTCGGTGGGCTACGCCCTTTTCGCGCACAACACACACACACACGGCGCACTTTACATATATCCCAATCTTCCACCGGCCGGGGCAAGCGGCGGAAGGGGGCGAGGCGGTTTATTTCGATATTCAATTAGGAGCTGTATAAATGCTAGCGAGCCCCAGTTCCAACTGACACATCCATCGTCGATTCCAGAAAATACCCCAGCCCTCCGTTTCGATCCATATCGACGCATCAAACGTCAAACCAACTTAAACCTTTTCCAAATCAAATGACTCTCGAAAAAATATCAATGCTCATTAATACTTGTAATATTTTAAGTGGTTAATAATAATTACTAATAATTATATTTTTATCGTACGTTTTCTACCTTGTTTCATTCAGAATACCTTCTTTCCGATGCGGTAACTAAACGCATAATTTACTCTCTGACAGTTGTCCTGTCAAAAATTTCAACCTTTTGACACCGTCATAATCGCTATTTATGTTTCATAAAAATTCCGAAAATGATTCTAAAATACTAATTAAATTAGGATGTGACCTACTTGAGCAGTTAGGGTAGATCGGGAGGATCATTTTGATATGCGTGAAGCCAGGTTTGGTCCAACAACCTCTGCACAATCTGGGTGACAAGTTCCGTTCAAGTGGCATACTCTTTAGACTTGTTTCTTCGAAACCAGTTAACCAGGAGGCAGGATATGCTAATCCACCTACAGCTGAGAAGGTACATTACAGTTTTACATAAGTGTCATACTCTGGTGTATGTTATTTTGTTGGAAATGCGACAGTCATGTTGTACCGGTTATCTTGTATGGAAAAGCATGTATTTATCCTAGGCAAATACGTAGCATCGCTACAATATCCCCTCTCTCGGCAAAGAGGTTAAGCGCCGCTTAACCGAGGCAGCCGGGGTAACCGGAGAAAAAAAAAATCTTTTCCCAAAAAATCATCTGGTCCAGTAGGACGTTAACTATACATGCGGACATATACATGCGCTCTATATTTATTATCGTTTGACACTAAACCTAGATTTATTTATTTAGTATGCTACCTAATATTTATCTTTAATTTACCTATGTTATGTTCTAAAACTATAACGTAGACGTATACCTTTTAACACTATGCTGTGGTCAGATCATGACTATCACGTGTTTCACATTAGAAATCACAGCGTGTGGCCACCACACTGTGGTTTCTGCTACTCAACTAAAAAATATAACCTAGATTTCCTTTGAAATAGTCTTAAGTTGTATAATGTAGTCGCTATAGTTAATAATGAGCTAACTCTCATTTTGAGGCTAATTGATATCTTTTAATGCTAACAAAAATATTAGTTATCTTTGATTAGGCTAATTTATTCTAATTAATTAGTATATTACATGTATTTCTATTCCTAATGTAATGCTACCTATTGATATACTAATAGTTATGTTTTACTATAGCATGCTCTGCTATGCCTATATTCCTACAAATACAAAGCCACTAGTACCCTAATATAATGTTTATTACTTATACTAGCAATAGTGGAAGCTACTTGTAACCCGCACTTAAATCAAATTCCAATATGCAGCCAATGGGCTTGCATTAATTGAAAAAGAAAAACTTGGTTTTCTTTTCCATGTCCTACTTAGTGTATTATATCCACCATAATTGAGTCACCCTGGGCCCTTAGGGTATGTAGTTACTTATAAAATTTGATTTCCTAGGAAATGCTTGGAACAAATGTTGACCAGTTGGGTCAAAGAAGCATGTATGCTTGAAAAAAAAGAATGGGCTAAATCTTAGTATGCCCTAATAATATAAAATAAATTGTTACGTGTGACATACACCTTGTGGGACTTTAATTATGTCCTTGACATGATACTTTCCAATTTTACCCGTGTCTATCTCCTGAAGATCATATACGACATCCGAATGCTTCTTAATGACTTTGCATTTCAGGAAGCGCGGTGCCAATTTTGCGGAGAAGAAGTGTGCTGCATTTGACTGTACAAAATTACGCCTCCATACGATATCGCCTACGCTTAGCCGTAGTTCCTTACGGCGCAGGTTATATCGTACCGCGTTTTGTTTGTACGCTTTGGTCAAAGCATCAGTGACGCGCTGGAAGATATCTGCCATCTCGTTGAGAGCAGTTGCTCTGTCGGACCGGTTGGAAATTTGGAGGTCGTCTAACGAATTTGGAATACCGCCCCTAATGGAATGCAGCATGCCATCCGTCATCATCTCTCGCCCCTTTGCCAACAAGAATGGTGTATGCCCCGTTACAATATTAATAGTGCTATTCAAAGATAGCTGGATTTGCGGTAGGTACTTGGACCAGTTCCTTTGGTAATTGGTCCTGTCCTACTAAAATAGCTAGGCAGGTCTCAATAGTTTGATTAAAGCGTTCTACTGTATTAGATTGAGGTGCGTAATATGCGTTATAAAATATCCTTGGTATTGAGTGTGTGGCACAAAAATCTTTAAATTGTTTACTTTGGAATATTGTTGCGTTGTCGCAGATTAAAACACATGGGATTCCCTCTTTATTTAAAATTTCTGATTCTATAAATGAAGTTACTGTTTTAGTTGTTGCAGTTCTAAGTGGGTGAATCCAACAATATTTTGTAAATACATCAACTATAGATAGTATGTAGACGTGACCAGAATATGATTGTACTAAAGGACCTATTAGGTCGATAGATAGAGTGTGTATAGGTTTATTAACCTTTTTCTGGTTTGTCATGTGCCCATGTGGAGGCTGATTTGAGTGTTTGTATGCTTTACACTTCTCACACGTGGCCACATAATTTTTCACGTCTGCATACATGCCTTTCCAAAAATAGTTTTCTTTAATTTTTGATAAAGTTTTAAATGTGCCAGGATGTACTGTTAGTTTTTCATGATTTTCTTTAATGCATTCTGGTATTAATTCTCTAGGCAAAACTATTTTCCAATTATTTTCGGTCTGTAAATTTGAGATTGGTTTTGAATATCTAAATAGTACTTTATTTTTTATTTGATAGTTTTTATGAAATACTGGGTTTGTTTCTACATTTTTAAATAATTTATTATACCAATTATCTTTAGAACTGCAACCTCCTTCGAATATTACTGCCTCAATACGTGACAAAACGTCTGGTACTACGTGCATGGAGCCTTTTTTATGTCTAATTTCAAAGTCAAAACAAGATAACTGCATTGCCCATCGCGCCAAACGACCTGAAGGGTTGTTTAGCGTTTTGAGCCATTTTAGCGACATATGGTCGGTGACCACCACAAAGCGGCTACCTTCTATGTACGGTCTAAAATGATTTATTGAGTCCACTAATGCTAGGAGTTCACGTTCGGTTGTGCTGTAATTTCGTTCGGTTTTCGTAAGCAACCTAGAATAAAAAGCTACAGGGTGTTCTATACCGCTCAATTCCTGAATAAGTACGCTCCCGATGCCGACGCTTGATGCATCTGAATGGATCTGGAATGGTTTGGAGAAATCAGGGCAAGCGAGCACCGGAGCCTGGGTGAGGGCTTCTTTAAGCGCTAGGAATGACCTCTCTGCTTCCACTGTCCAGTCTACGGTGTCTCTACCCTTCTTCTTGCCAATTAAAGCTGTCATCGGGGCTATGATAGTTGAAAAATTTGCCACGAATCGTCGGTAATAAGAACAGAGCCCTATAAATGCGCGTAGTTGCTTAGCGGTTGTTGGGCGCGGGAAATTTTTAATGCTATCTAGCTTTTGTGGATCTGTTAGTAGACCTTGTGAACCGACTATGTATCCAAGGTACCTAAGCTCTGATTTACAAAATTCGCACTTACTAAAATTTATAGTTAGACCTGCCTTGCTTAAAGCTTGAAAAACGTCATTTAAAATAACGATATGCTCTTCAAACGAATTGGTGGCTATGAGAAGGTCGTCACAATATGCAAATATCTTCTCGCCGTATTTATGGTGAAAAAGAGAGTCTACCAAACGTTGTAATTCACAGCCCGCGTTCGAGATACCGAACGGGACGCGTTTAAATTCAAATAGTCCGCGGTTTGGTACCACAAATGCACATTTTTGACATGACGTGCCGGAGCCGTCGACGTTGTCGGAGTCACATAAAGAAATTTGCCAGTAAGCCGCCGACAAGTCGATTGAGCTTAAATAACGTGTGCCACGTAAATTATCTAAAATTGAATTAATGTATGGTACAGGATATGAGTCCTTGACTGTGACGTCGTTAAGTTTCCTGGCGTCTAAACAAAATCTCCAGGAACCGTCTTTTTTTGGAGTCATAACAACGGGGTTAGACCATGGTGATTTAGATGGTGCTATCAAGCCCAGCTGAAGCATCCGGTCTACTTCGTCATTTAAAGCCTTCAGTTTAACCGGTGAAAGAGGATAATATCGTTGTTTTATTGGTGGCCCCGTTGTTGTGATCTTGTGCTCTACTAGAGATGTTTTACCCAGACCTCGCTCCTCTGTACTGATTGACTTAAATTCATTTATTACTTTGTCCAGTTGAATTGATTCAAGAGGGGAGAGATCATGTTTTGGCACTATGGCACATAATGTTTTTAGTGACTCCGGCCTAAGTGATGTTTTCCTTTTTAGAAGGTGAATATCTTTTAATTTAAAAAGATCTATTAATTCTAGTGTTAATATAGAATCCATGCCAAAAATGAAGTCATCAGATACTTCTGGGATTACCATAAACATGATATTATAAAGCATCCCTCTGAAATTGATTGGTAATAGGATTTTACCTATGACCTCAACGA
Organism: Cydia fagiglandana; assembly: GCF_963556715.1. NCBI lineage: Eukaryota > Metazoa > Arthropoda > Insecta > Lepidoptera > Tortricidae > Cydia > Cydia fagiglandana. Next base: position 11,739,436 of record NC_085938.1, read on the forward strand.
CAGAAAACGGTTTGCACAAGTCGCAGTTGTAGTGTAATTTATTAAATTAAATCCTAAATTTAAGAAATGTTTATGGTAATTGTTCCCTATTATACTTAAATTTGCTCCTGAGTCCATTAGACCTGTATATATTCGTTCTCGTACCTCAAAATCAATGTAAATTCGGTTATCTCCTTCAACCGCCTTTACACCAGGAGTCACCGCACCTAAATATAGTGTGTTTGATATTGTTTTGATGGCTCCTGGTCTATCTAGTTTTTTTGGACATTGTCTGCTTCCGGCGCTGGTCTGCCCTTGGCAGGATTACATTTGTGGCAGGTGCTTGTAAGCACATTTTTCTGACCGCACTGAAAGCAAACAATGCCTGGAATAGTGCGGCATTGTTGGTATGAATGTCCCGATTTTTTACATTTTTTACAAGTAAGTTGGTTGTTTTTATTATTTACCTGTCTTTGTGTATTATTGCTCTTGAAATTTCTCTGATTATAAGTTTTAATTTCGTTAATTTGTTTTATTTGTTTTGTGGTTTTGGAATTATTTGTAGGCCCAGGTAAGCCTGAATAAGCTTCAAAACGTTTGCCTATAGCAATAAGATTTTGGATGCTATTCGAGTCGTCGACAGCCAACAGGTGCCCATATGATGGCAAAATGTTATGTTTAATTATCTGCAGTAAGGTTGTTTCCGATAATTTTGTTGTCAGCCGCGCATTCATAGTTTGCATCTCCAATATGTAAAAATGTAATGACTGGCCTGGTGATTGTCGGTGTTCTCGAATAGTTTTTTCTAAAGTATAATCATTGTCTATCGATGTAAAAAACGATCTGAAAAGATCTTGCAATTCCGACAACGAGGAGACTCCGTCGCGTATGTGCCTATAGTAATCTAAGGCTTTACCGCTTAGTAAATCTGCAAAACATTTAAGCACTTTGCGCTCCGGAGTGTCTCGGCTACGTCTGTAGTCATCAATCCTAAGGAAGAAGTCGGTGACATCTGAGTCACATGAAAATTTCAAATTCCACGACCGCAAATGGTCCTCGCGCAATACATGCACGATGCGTTCTGTACTGCCTGTAGTCCCCGTCGTAGGGGTTGTAGTGACTGCCCCTGTTAACGTTGAGTTGGTTTGACGGACAAGGCCCGGAGCCCCCAAATATGGTAAAATAGACTCTAGTGGTTTTGGCGTGGATGGGCCGGGTGGGTGGGCGTCTGCAGCAGCACCCCGCGGTCGTGTATTGACATACGAAGGATTGAATCCTGTTAATTCACGAGTAGTGGTGGGGGGTTTGACTTCCCTCGCACCTGTGTCATGGAATTCGTCCCCTTCCTCGTCCGACATGTCGGTAAGATTGCTGCTTTACTTGTGTCAGGGTGTGCACCTAAGTATTATAAGCTAATAACACTTCGGTAGATATATGAAGTATTGAAGTACACTACCACTATGCTCTCGACTGGAGCGTGGTAGAAAAAATAATTTGTGGCTAAGCGCTATGCTAACTATTCATAGTGTAGCCTAATAATAATTACAATAAATAATAAATTTGCTACTCTGTCACAAGTAAAGTTACAAATTAAATGATATTGTATTTTTTAAGACCAATAATTGCATTTAATTCTTTTTTAACTGATACTAATTTTATATATTTATCTTGTCGCTCTCCCAAGCTCACAGCAACCAGGTTGATATTTAAAACTTTTTTTCGGGCGCCATTGTCGTGTATAAAAATAATATTGTCGTGTATAAAAAATAATAAGGTTTTTAAAATGTTTAAATAATTAATGGGAGTGATGCCTCGGATAAGATCCGCAGTAAAACATTGGACTTTTGGAGTGCAAGGGTCCTCTTGTTACTCTAACCTGGTTAATGGGAACTTGGTAGGATATTGAAAAGATAAAACCAAATATATGACATGCAATTTAATACACTTCGCTAACTACTTACAATGCACTCCGCTTTAGGGCGGGCGCTGCTCAAAATACAATCGGTTTCTCTAAACCGTCGGCGGTTATGGGGTGACACTATAGTAAACCTTAATCTACGATCGCGAGATGGACGAGACGCGGGGTTTTGGCCAAAACCTGAGATAAAAGTCTAGTGCACTCACGGGTACCGAACGTAGCTATCATCCACAGGCCCGCTGGTATTTAACGCAGCAGGCGGATCGCTGACGGTGGGCGGCGGGCGTTCCTCAAGCTCCGGCTTTGGCAAGCCCGGGCGAGAACAACCCGCGGCGCTTAGGAGTTCCACAAGAAGGACCCGCGCGATGATACCTTGGGATCGTCGGACCGCGGCAAGGCTGTCCGACACACGGCTCGCGAGTCAAGGCCGTGCCCTACGGCTTGATGGTGGCGCCAACGTGACGCGCCTCGGAGTCAACAGGCCACGCAAGTGAAGGGGAGGCCTGTGTGAAGCACCTCGGGTTCGCCGGGCGGCACGCCGTACCGCTCGACACGCAGTCCACAGGCCTTGGAAACTGCGCCCTGCGGTGAAAACCAGCGTCCCCACGACGCTCAGCACATCAGGGAGCGCGCAACGGCGCTCGGAGCAACACGACCGTCGGCCATGCTTGCGCTCGCCGGCGGCACGGAAAGCACTCGGTGGGCTACGCCCTTTTCGCGCACAACACACACACACACGGCGCACTTTACATATATCCCAATCTTCCACCGGCCGGGGCAGGCGGCGGAAGGGGGCGAGGCGGTTTATTTCGATATTCAATTAGGAGCTGTATAAATGCTAGCGAGCCCCAGTTCCAACTGACACATCCATCGTCGATTCCAGAAAATACCCCAGCCCTCCGTTTCGATCCATATCGACGCATCAAACGTCAAACCAACTTAAACCTTTTCCAAATCAAATGACTCTCGAAAAAATATCAATGCTCATTAATACTTGTAATATTTTAAGTGGTTAATAATAATTACTAATAATTATATTTTTATCGTACGTTTTCTACCTTGTTTCATTCAGAATACCTTCTTTCCGATGCGGTAACTAAACGCATAATTTACTCTCTGACAGTTGTCCTGTCAAAAATTTCAACCTTTTGACACCGTCATAATCGCTATTTATGTTTCATAAAAATTCCGAAAATGATTCTAAAATACTAATTAAATTAGGATGTGACCTACTTGAGCAGTTAGGGTAGATCGGGAGGATCATTTTGATATGCGTGAAGCCAGGTTTGGTCCAACAACCTCTGCACAATCTGGGTGACAAGTTCCGTTCAAGTGGCATACTCTTTAGACTTGTTTCTTCGAAACCAGTTAACCAGGAGGCAGGATATGCTAATCCACCTACAGCTGAGAAGGTACATTACAGTTTTACATAAGTGTCATACTCTGGTGTATGTTATTTTGTTGGAAATGCGACAGTCATGTTGTACCGGTTATCTTGTATGGAAAAGCATGTATTTATCCTAGGCAAATACGTAGCATCGCTACAATTAGTTTTAAAAACCTTATAACACCTTATCCAAAGAGTAAATTTTCACATTACGTATTAAACAAAATATTTACTAATATTTTACTGATCCAGCTTTAATAACAGTAGATTTTTTTTCTCATGTTACCTTAGCACTAATAATATAACTTGAAATGATTTTGTTATCGTGGTAGGAAGAGTATAAGTAGTAGTAACCTCCCGCCCTCGCATAAAGGACACTTTTACGCTTGTGTTTATATTTCATGTCCCTGACGGAGCTTCATAAAATTCACAAATGTTTGTTTGCTCATAGGTAGTCGTACCTCCCTACATATATACCGGGTGTGGCCTGTAACACGAGCAAATAATTAAAACATAGATTGTATACTCCTCAAACGGTGACACTTTAGTTCAACAAATTTAAAAAATTATGAAGTATTTAGACTCCCTATTTTTCATACAAAATAAATATTATCTTCAATGGACGTCGTCGCTACGCCATATCATTGTGATTTACGTTGCTTGTCACGCCTTAAACATAACAAAATTCGCAATACATTGCGTCTTAGAAAAAACTTTAAAGTGTATTAAAAATCAAACCACAAGTTATTTTTAAAAGTCGTTGAACAAGTGTTGGTCAGTATCAGGAGTACAGCCTACAGTTTAATTTTTTGCTCATATTACAGGCCACACCCGGTATAAGCGCGACATAAAAGGAGAGCCCAGGAAGGTTTCAAAGTAATAATAGTCTCGGGGTCCCGGTTCCAACAATATGTGACATGTTCAAAACAATAATGCTGGTATATTGTTAAAGGATGTTACGTTTCAAAGGTTTCTTATCAGCAATGCCTGAGGCGAACCACGTTTTGAAAAGACATTGCTGAAATGTCGCTTTGAACTAAATACGAAATACATTTCGACATTGTCTAGTATCTTTAATCAATTTTCTATATTGTTTTATTTTATTGACTTGTAGGTACAATAAAGAGTTTTCTAATTATATTTATATATATATTTATCGTGCGACAAAGACCGCACACAATCCTTATTAACCTTTTCGACGCCGCCGTGTCAAACACAAAAGCTGGGCTATAACCGCGATAATCGAAGTTCGCATATTGCGGGATTTTTCTCTGTGACTCTGATTACGCCTTCATTGCAGTGAAGGAGAAAGATCCCCGCAATTTGCGAATTTCGGTTTTCACGGTAGCCCCTCTGTCACGCGGACGCCACGTCACCGAAGTGTCAATACTGATTGTGAACTTTAATGCATAGCATATGCACGTAGGTATATGTTGCTCTGTGGTCTGTGTCCGATTAATCAGTTGAACCTGCGGTGCGGATATATCGATCATTGGCGACCAAAAGGTTAATCCTTAAAGATATTTGACTAAGCTAAACAAGGATAAACAACTAAGTATACGGCTAATATTACCGAAATTTACCCGTAATTTTTTATGATAACTTATTTATTAATAGCGGTGGAGTACTTAATAGTTTGTTGTAAAGAAATGTTTTTTAAATAAATGATACGCTGGGTTTCGTTTCGTGACAAAACTAATACGTGGAGTTATTGAATGACCCAATACGTAATCATAATGTGAATGTTTATTTCGACTAACTTTAGATTAAATTCATTTATTATTTTGTCATTCAAAAACCTGTAATGAGAATTTCGGAGAATGATCGGTCCATCATAAAAACTAGCTTAAATTGTCTTTTATATACGTATATGAACAGTGTATTAACGTATATTTCCTTTTGCAGGTAATTCGATATTGACGTGATTCTATGGCCTGAGATTTTAAGTACCATCAGACCATCACGCTTCGCGACGGTTGCGCCATTTAGGGTTTTAGTCCTAGCTAAATTGGTTGTCCTAGCTAAAATACTTACTAAATACAATTTTCAATTTAGCAAGAACCCTAAATGACATAACAATCCGTGTGGTGACTGTACAATCATTAGCAACTAATATCTTTTCTCGTGTTCAATAAAAAAAAAAAAGTAATCTCAGACGCAACAATGGAAGTACATAGTTATACTACGGCGTTACTATTTTTCCTCGCCTCGAGTAAGACGTTTGCATACATAGAGCTGTAGGTGGCTACTGACGAGCCTTCCAACGATCCAAATAGCGTGGCTGCAATCCAAAATCGGTCCCTGAATGTCAAAAACGTACAATGTTTAATATTAGGATGCCGTCCATTTGGAGAAATCCATTGTAACGGCATCCATTTGGAAGGCTCGTCAGTGGCCTGCTCAATACGCAGAAACGGGAATAGAGTAGGTATATCATATTTTATTTAGTCGATAGTTACCATACCTACGAAGCAGGAGTTCCCGGGTCCTAATCGTTCCAAAATATTTAGTCCTATGATATTCAAAACTGAAAGCATGGCTAAATATTTAAAACAAAACGGTTGATTCGCAGCCAACTGAAGAAAATATTTTTTATGATAATATAGTCATATAGTCATAGTCATATAATTTATTTGCTATAAGTATACAAGTAGAGAATGAATGATAAGCAATACTTTTTTTCATCGCTTTTAAATTAGAACAAATAAGTATCCTATCTAGTAAAATGAAGCTAATTCAAATAGAGAGAAACGGAAAGATGCAAATGCAGTCTAATAATATGCAAAAAGCACAATCACTTGTAACTATATGATAATAGTTATGTCGCCATAAAAGCAAGCCTGATTGCTCTGTTACGGAGATGAGCACAGGACTGGTATTTCCATCGCTTATCTAGCATACAGTATCAAGTGAACCAATTGCACTAGAGTTAGACCAAAAAGTCTGCAGCGATTTTGATAGCCCACGCAGTGCAACTGTTACGAGTAGGTATTTATACGTCATAATTTCATAGAAGTTTGACGTTTAAAACAACACTTGCACTGCGTGGGCTATCAAAATCGCTGCAGTCTTTTCTTCGTCTAACTCTAAACATTATTGATTTCTTAGACAGACCAAGCTAAATCAGCACAGACTTTCAAAATGTGGAAAACATTAATAATCAGGTGACGTTTATAGTGGCACCGTTACACTTTGTCAAGTGTCAAGGCGACATAGCGTTAGACGCACGTGTAAACGGCTTGTTTTAGATCATAGTTCTTGTAATGACTTGGAATAACACGCAATTAATTAATGCTGTATTCTTTATTGGAACACTAATTTATAGATCTTACAATCAAGACGCCATATTAGAGAAGAGCGAGAGCCTACAGATAAGAGCGACCATAGGCACTTAAAGCTGACATACACGAGTATATCACAGTTCTGTCTAGTTTTGACATATTAATAATGATTATAAGTTATCGTAATTGTTCTGGTTCCCTCGCTGTGATGCCATTGTAGGTATACGCCATGGGAATATATAGGTACGTCAGGGAGAGCGGGTCGATATTAACGTTCCTGCAACAGGTGCTTGCGATACGCCCAATACGGAGCGTGGTATTTCGAAGCCTTTATCTGATAGATGTTGGATTACCTACAAACTATGCGGCAGTTATAATTGTTATAAAGCAATTAATTTATTACAACTATCATCATTTTTAACCCATTACGAAGCTGAAATTTCAAAAATGACAATCGAATGTCAGTCTTATCGAAAATAGAACACATGTTTGAAGTGCCGTATGTGGGAAATACGAGTATACACCGTAGCCTAGTAAAGGGTTAATAAAGAAAATTTTTGTGTAATTAACCTTTATTGGGGTCACGTATTAATAATATTGTATGCATGTAGAAACATGAATATCACTATTATCTATCAAACTAATATCGATTTAATATAGTATAGATGCTATCGTAATCGTAATTTGTGTTTGGCAAATATTAGCGTTGTATGTATGACTTCTTTAGAAGGACTAGGTACTTGTACACGTTTTTGCCTTTAAGGTAGAAAGATAAGAATTAAAGTAAAATGATTATGTATGGCCTTGTTTTTAATATTTCAACAAAACCAAACAGTATAACGATGTATATCTTTTTTTTTTATTATGAATGGGCTTACTCATGGCCACAGACTAGCCGAGGCGTAGACGTGGCCTACGATGGAGCGAGCTCGCCCAGAAGGTGCCTGTTCACTCTTGATTTTTGAATATCACACGATATCCATTTATTATATTATATTTATAAGTTATAAATATAATATAATATAAATTATAACAAACACCGTAGGTACACGTTACGTACATCCAATCCACCAGTAACGTACCAAAGAGAATTAAATCACTACGTTTTATAACGTACATTACCTACATTATGATATACCTACCGCATCGGTAAGTGTGCAAATCCGAATTAATTACGGTCTATTGTGTGGTCTGTGCGATGTATTTAACGTACATATATATATGTCAATAATTACCTATAGTAATAACGCAGTTTAATTGAATGAAGAACAATATACCAGTACGAGTAACTACTTGTAGGCATACCAACTGGTAGGCATTGAGATTTCACACAACACAATGATGATATTCAAAATTCCATTTTTGTGGTTAAACGGTTCTACAGTTCAAATTCACGTCATGACTTGAAGAACACTTTCATAGTTCATAATTGATGAGGTATAGGGAATAATGCAAATCGGTTATAACCGTAACCGAAATATTCGGTTATAACCGAATATTTTGACAAAATTTCATAACCGAATATTGGAAACTCGAATAACCGGTTACGGTTATTTTCGGTTATTTATTTATGACTTAAATTCTATGTTTTTATCATCTAATGTCTACAAAATCCTGCCTTTTTGCCTTCGATGCCTGCGACTATAATTTTTGTCATTCGTGTACTTTAATAATAAAGTACTACATACTTCCCTTATTTATATGAAATATTTTTATTGAATATTGTATCACGTCCAAGGTTATATTTTACTTTTACTGTATTTTGTGTGTTTTATTAAAAAAAAGAAGACTTATACTCACATTCCCTAATACAGTACGAGTACCTTCGCTTTCGTAATGTTTTAATGACTTCATTGTTATTTTATAATTTATGTCGAAAATAACCGTAACCGATTATAACCGATATTCGGTTATTTTTCGGGCATAACCGTAACCGAAACCGGTTATGAAGTTTGGCCGGTTATTGCATTCCCTAATGAGGTATCTTTCATTTATCTGATAATGTGATAAGATAACGCTACAGGCTAGCTACAAATGTGTTATTTAAAGACGTTCTTGCTGATGTGGGTTGTTTTGATGACAAGGCTGTCGTGACGTGACGTCACCATGTAACGGTTGAGGCCATTTCGCGGTATGGAAAACAAGGAAATTGCGCTTTTTGGAATCGAATGGTATCATTATTTTTTCCTATTTGGAAGTTGAAACATTTTTTTTGAAACTTTGATGTCGTATTTGATGTTGTATTTTTTTTATTATTCCCATATATTTTTTAAGTTTCCAATGTATTGTGATAAATTGCTCATCTTTTATCTATCTAACTAGATTCAGTTATACAATGCTACATATGTCAACAGCCCTATTATTAAAGCCACTGTGGTTTTATTATAGGTACATAAACTTCTACAGATTACATACTGCCGTATTCGAACTTCAAGATATTCACAAGAGACGACACGTACTAGATCCATTCTAGATACGTTATAGTTTAGATATCAACTAGTTCTCTTTTGCAGCGCAATTCGGGCAACCAAAGTCACTTTTACGTTAGATAGAGTAAGATATCTATTAGATGTGAATTGGATCTCTATGTCATATCCTGTGGAAATCGTTCAAGAGTATCTCCAGAATCGCGAAAGTTTCAAATTTGACAGGTTAGATCTTAAACATATCGTTATAGTATCTTGGTGATGTCTAAAAGATATCTAATAGATGTCTATTTCAAAATCCGAATCGGGCCCCTACTAGGTATTATTATTATATGCCGATTATCTAGCGAGGTTATAACAGTTTTATGCGCATACTTACACGGGTCTGTATATCGCAGGTTGATATATCTTATCAATCCATATCTGTTAGGTAACCGCTATAAACCAATATTAACCATGTAAACACTGTAAACGTGAGTGTCGCTGTTGATATAGCACTTACTCAAGTAGTAGTTGAAATGTAAATTACAGTTCAAATACAGAATACTTACTATGAAGAATATATACAAGTACATTGAACAGAATATTCCATTGCGTAGTTTTTTATCGCATTTGCTCATTGCCTCGTACACATTTTGGATTTTGTAATAAAATGAACATTTAAAGGAAAATCAGTAGCCATAAATTCACCAAATATCACCATGGGGGAGCGGGGGTCAAAAATTAGCCGAAAACTCGCGTGATTTGTGCACAACCCTTAAACAATATGTTTTTTACATTTTATTTCTTTGATAATTGACATTTCACGCATATTAACTAAGGAACTCCCATTTGTTCCACGGTTAAACGCCCCAGTTCATACGAATTATGTCATCGGGTCACGCAAGTAAACGTGTGTACCTACGAACAAATTACGGCACCATATAAATTATAGAACATTTCCTTTACGCGGGCTAGTTCTCGATAACGTAGTTTAATGAACGTCTGAATTCATATTTCATCCAATTATGTTTACTTTACTGTTGAGGGGAGCTGATTAAAATGTGGTTAACATAATGAGGGGGATGTAGTAACATCGTTTAATTTAAATGATATATATATACGATTACGATTTCGTACCTTTTGGTGTTAAGACCCTTGGCCCGTTGGGTCCGAACGCGTCTACGCTATTTAAGGATTTATTTAAAAGAATAGCAGACGCCACTGGTGATCGAAGAGCTGGCAGCGTCCTCGCACAAATCATAAGTATTGCGATTGCATTGTATTCCAGTGAGGAAATGCTGCCCGCATCTACGGCACCATTCCGCAGGGGAATAGTTTGTAATTATTTATCTTAAGATTAGTTTTATTTAGGTTTAAAGTTTCTAGGTGGATGTGTAATATATTAAGTTTGTATGCACTAATAAAAAATAGATATTTGTATGAAAAAAATGTAGATAGGATTAAGGGCCAGTTGCACCAACCACATTTGACAGACTGATCAGCGTCAGCCGGTGCGCCCCGGCGCTTTACTATGAAACTTTGCATACATAAAAATTTAGCGAACTCTTTAACGATACGAACAGTTTGGTGCAACCGACCCTAAGAGAAACGGGGACGAAGCCACGTGACCGCTTTTTTATAGAAACTTAGTCCCCATTTTCCACTTTAGCCTTAATTTTTACGGAGCCCAGTGAGTTGTGTCATTAAAGGATTAAGTATATTCAGGTACCAGACTAATAATTGATACGACACAAATACGTAAGAAAAAGAACACGCAAATAATATCAAAAATGTTGAACAACAGTTGCGTGCTTTCTGTAGATTGAACATGCAGTACCAACTGGGATAGAACGCTTCATGCAAAATTTACATAAAGATTTTCAGTATTTTTACATGCGCGCATTCACCCCGGAAGACGAGTACCTAAATTTAACGCGAGGTTTATACGGTTTTCAAGTAATAGCGTTGCTTATTGCTACTAAATTACCGAAATAGGTACTTCTAGATTATCAAAATCAAATGAAAAACCGCTAAAAGGCTTTCCTTTCAATATCATTATAAATAATATTTAATACCGCGAAGAAACGCTTTTAAATTAATACCAAATATTATTTTGCTTATCTGCGAAAAGATAACGTGCTAGTCAATCAGATTTAAGCTAGTTATTAATTTCGTTTATACATATAAATATTAGTAATATTTTCCGCAAATTAACGCTTGATTCTATTCATTAACGCTCTTAAATGTATGTATAGTTTGTCCTTGCTTTTTGCGATGAAACGTGCTTTACGTGCTGGTCTTTTCTTATTGAAGTGATATTAATATTTTTTTATAATATCTCCGTGTTTAACGATCATTGCAACGAGCATAGGCACAATGTCATTCAAATAATAGATACCCATTTGCCCAAAATAAAAACCCATTTTTCGTTCAATTTAATCGCAAGTAATCCTAACAAGGTATGTCGCCATTTTGGCATCTTATTGGATTATGGGAAATGGAAATAAAGACGTCTCACTGTGACAATCTGAAATCCGGCCGAATTAGACCTAGATTACACTGCCTTGCCGCTAAAACTTTCGTCATGCATAAAATATTCACTGAAATTTAGGTCGAAAACTTTCGTTCTGAGGTATAAATTGCTTAAATATTTTATACGGGCCCATGTTAAATGAATATTCTAAGACTTAATACATAATTTCTGCCTGTGTTGTGCCTTTCTTATTTCACTGGGGTTTTAAAAGGTGATAACTGATAACAAATTATTAATAATCTTTGGTGTGTAAAAAAACAAAGGTTGTTTATTAAAAATATGTACCTACCTAGAGTCAGACTGAGAAAAGTCTGCAGGGATCTTGATAGCCCATGCAATGCAAGTGTCATTTTAAACGTCAAACTTCTATGGAATTATGACGTATAAATAACACTTGCACTGCGTGGGCTATTAAAATCGCTGCAAACTTTTCCTGGTGTAACTCTATTCGAGTTACGATTTTTTTACCTTTTTAATTGGATTGGACTTACCTGTAGGTACACATCAGATGGTCAGGTGAAAACAATTCACGTGTACTTACATGTTCATGTGTCTACCCAAAAAAGTTTCTAAAATATGGAAAATTTGTACTACTAAAGTTGTAATTGCAGTAAAATAATTAAAGGCACCTTAATGTTACTTTAATAGCTCGGCAACTATGTGGTAAGTAAAGTCTATTGTTGAAGTTGCCATAAACTACCACATTGTATCTAATGATACAGCCACAACCTATACTTACCGGTTTGCTGATACGGTAAAATGTCCGTGACTCAGTAACTTGGAGCACGCGATCTTACAATGATCCCAATTACGACACTAAAGATAGATTTATAGCTACGTACCTTACCGATTGGGGGATGATAATCGTTCCACATTGTCAATCGATAAAAATATTACAATGAGCACAATTATTTTTTTTTGTAAATAATCTACAGTATTTTTGTTTGTAGATAATTTATGTATAAATTGTAAAACGGCCTCTGTATTGTAGCAGGTTGTAATTTATTTATTTATTTATTAGTTTAATTTTTACGTAGGTTTATTTTAATTTTAGTTTAGTTTTTAAATCTTTAATTCATAGTTAGTATTAAAATCTATAATTAAACTTAAAATAAAAAAACCTTATTTTCTACATATATTACTTTTTTATTTAAATTAAATGCATGCTATCACTAGGCGACAAAGTTAGGACAATCAGAAGGCCTAAGTTGACCGGCTCTTTATCATTTGTCACCATGCCTTCACGTTCACGTCACGTTATAACAAATATGTAAGTGTGAAAGTGACGCATGGCATGTGATAAAAACGCGACCATAGATACCGCTCGGCTTGAGCAGGCGTATTATGGATCGCTTTAAATAAATAAAATAAATAAAATTGTTTATTTCAGACCATGAGATCCATATTTTTGTTAGCTAACCAGAAAAACTTACATCCTATGTTAGTACTTACATAAAAACACTTATAACTAATAACTATTTACTACCTTAACTATACATAATGCGTACCGAGGGGAACACGGGGCAAGATAGATTATTTAGCTTTATCCACATTTACCCACGTGATAAAATAACTGTCACTTTTTAACTCCTCGGGATAGAAAGTGACTGACACCATTTTATCAGGCTGCCACGTAGACAAAAACACCTATCATATCCGTACAGGAAATTTAATATTTTATCATTTATCATATTACTTTCAGTCGACCCTTTTACACTAATAAACGAATCCATGCGAAATGCATGGAATTAATACGAATATAAATGTTGACTGATCTAAATAGCCTATCCAGACAGAATATTTCTAGTATTATTTTACAGGAAACAGTGTGACTGTTTTTTTTTTATTTATTTATTTAATCTTTATTGCACATAAGGAAATACACTGTACAAAAGGCGAACTTAATGCCATAAGGCATTCTCTACCAGTCAACCTTTAGGCAAAGCAGATAAGTTGTAGGCGGTGCAAAAACATGTAGTAGATGATACAATTAGGTACCTGTACGAACACAATACAATCATAATAAATACACTAATATAAACATACATAAATATAAATAATATTGATACGAATACATATACCTACTTACATATACATATACATACATACATACATGTTTTGTAATATCTCTAAAGTAAATTTTAATTTAACTGAATCTCATCGTGGGTTTTCGAGTAAGCACTAATTGAAATCACGAAATATCAATTATTGCGATGTTCCTGAACTTTGCCCGCTACGCTTTTTTAACCTTTGTTGAAGTGAGGATTTCCACTGGGTATTTCCAAAATCAGTTGTGTTTTGACAGGTTTCCGTGGGTTTTTCCCGCATAGCGCAATTACATTACTAAAAACAATTAAAGAAATTCATTTTATTGTACTCATTGATTGTATAATCAATGAATTTTTAACATTTATAAAGAAACTAACGTATTTATGGCCTGAGGATTTATATTTACAAGAGGAAGATTATGTTTTACAGTAACCATAAACTACTTAACAGTTTACCCAATTGTAAACATTTAGGCCGCTTATCTAGTTCTTGTGTTGTGACAGTTTTCATATGCAATAACTAAAACGTAAATAATATTGATTGTCATCTACAAAACTGACGATTCTCGCGGTGTTATATGACGGTTATGTTTTCCATTGACGTCCAGTTTCTTGTGGGTACGGTTTTTTGCAGGATCTAGTTTTCTGTAGTATGCAAGCAGGATCCCGCAAACAGAATCCTCGTGTGAAGGTTACTACATATATTAACACCTATACTATTAAAACGGGATCCTGCAAAAAACCGTAGCCGCAAAAAACTGGACGTCAGTGGGAAACAACTCTTCGGGAAAAAAATAATACTCTTGCTCATCACACAAATAAGTAACGGTCATCAGTCTAGACCGGGAGTATCAGCTTTGTAGGTAATTCCTAGATGCCATTGCCACTACGCTAAATATTTAAAATACGCAATGAAAAGGCAGCTTACTTCTTCCAACTATATTTAGACAATTTGCGCCGTCCTCTGCTTGTATGCTAAGCATCCTTCGATAACATTGGCCGTCTGAATTCTTCAAAATTTGTAAAGATTTTTGCAATTTATTTTTTGTAGCTTTGAACTCCTGTAAAGAAAAATATTTCTTATTTATATTGAAGCTTTAAGAGTCGTGATTAGAAGATTATTCAATATAACATAAATATTCTTTGCTAGGATATTTAAATCCGAATCTTTTTGTTGTCAAAAAGCTTGTCGTTATTGCTATAATGAGTATAAAATACTCAATGTATTTTTTTTTATTAATTTAGGTGCAAACATCTTAGTTCCTTAGGTACCAAATTAAAAATAATTATTTACACCTAAAAAGTTTGCACCATTTTTATTAATAGTGAAGCGCCTATAAAACATGTCTGTCAGTGGATCTTTTACCGTTTCCCTCCAACCTTTCCGTAAGATTTATTCTGTTCTTTATACACTGCAGGATGTTAACTAATGTTAGGGTAGTATGCTTTTACTTTGAATTCAGAAATCACTATTAAATAGATGTAACTTACAACGCTTTAAAAATGAAGACTTTAGATAACGTAGTAAATACATATTTCTGGTTTTATATGATTAAGCTTAATTATTAGTGAAAGGCTGTACGTTGCCTTGCAGGAAATACGCTGTAGGAATCTCGAATTATCTCAAACGCAATGAAAATGAACATTTAATTCAAATTAAGAGGTCATAGTTATTAGGCACCCACACCGAATTGTGCTAAAGCTCTAAAGTGTACATTCACAAATCGACCCCTAGGGAGGGATAATGACGGGTGCGGCTTGTGTGGCTACGGTGGGCGACAAAGGTCAGCCTTTTTGAACAGTACCGCTTAATGCATAAACAAGGAAAAGTGTCGCCGCCGGTTGTATCGTTGTATGTATAACCATAACACGAGTATTTAGAAACAACAGCCCCTTAACCTGGTTCGTGCGGGTGACTACACATAACACGTTTACTGAGTAGATATGCGGTCACACGGAACTGTGGCGACGACAAGATTAGGTGGATAGATAATGTGTGCACATTAGACGGATGGATGGACACGATATGTAGTTTCGTTTTTATTTAAAGGTTCACCAACAGTTATTACATTGAAGCTTACTTCTATACAAACAATAATAAGATGCTAAATGTATAACTAATTACTGGTAAACACCACTTTGCAAGTAATTAAAAAAGGGAAAGTCAACAACAAAGCCGGCACGGTGTACCCTTGTTTTGCCGACAAATTTTTCATCGAATATTATTTCATCGACAACGATTCATCGAAACCTTAGTACTAGTAATATTGTTTGGCGTTATTTTGTTTCATATACTATTTATTTCAATTTTTCTTACTGCGTAGAAATACTATTCAACGAATATTACTTGATCGCTGATTCGTTTCAAATTATTTTAATTGGCACAACTACTAAACATTGCAATTCATTTGTTCGACGTATTACTTTAATACATTTTTATATGTCGTACTACTCACAATTTTAGGTTTCGGTTAGGTTCGAACTGCGACCCCACACAGGAACGAAAGGCTATCAAAGTCGGTTTAGGTTAGGTTAGATCTGCGACCCCACACAGAAACGAACGGCTTTAAAAGTAGGTTTAGGTTAAGTTAGAACTGCGACCCCACACAGAAACGAACGGCTGTCAAAGTGGGTTTAGGTTAGGTTAGAACTGCGGCCCCACACACAAACAAACGGCTTTCAAAGTAGGTTTAGGTTAGGTTAGAACTGTGACCCAACACAGAAACGAACGGCTTTCAAAGTAGGTTTAGGTTAGGTTAGAACTGCGACCCCACACAAAAACGAACGGCTTTCAAAGTAGGTTTAGGTCAGGTTAGAACTGCGACTCTACATAGAAACGAATGGCTATCAAAGTAGGTTTAGGTTAGGTTAGAACTGCGACCGCACACAGAAATGAACGGTTTTCAAAATAGGTTTAGGTTAGGTTAGAACTGAGACCCCACACAGAAACGAACGGCTATCAAAGTCAAATATTACATATTAAAATAATTTTATGCGTAATAAATTTTATTAAATGCAATCCAAAATGAAATAAGAAAACCCGTAAAGAAATACCACGATATAAACTATATACGAAATAACTCGAGTGCCAATTAAAAGTCCCAGATTTAAATTTACTAGTATCATTTCTTCGACGCAATGACTTGTCGATGAAATGAAAATACTTGAAACGTTGTCTTCGAAATAACATTCGATGAAATGTCTGTCGGCAATTCAAGGGTAAACCAAGCCGGCACATTTGAACACCTTATTATTGTAGAACAAGGAGCAAAGAGCAACCATGATATCGACTGGTTAAGTATATAACTAGATAAATATGGAATTAAAACTAAATATACTAACGGCTCGATTCTGAAAATGTATTAGATCTCTACTAGACCTCAACAAGTTACAATACGGATAATTTAAAGATATTTGTAAGATAGATACGTCAAATTTGACGTTTCCGCGATTCTGGAGGCCCTCTTGAACGATTTCGACAAGTTATGACTTAGATATCCAAGTCACATCTAGTCGATATCTAATGTAAATCTAGTTGATCTCTATATCGTTTCTAGATCTTGTGATTATCTCGTTTCCCGAATACTCGTGTAAGTGTGAATAAATTTCTGAGTGAGTGAGTTTATACAATCTGTCTGCAAGATCTGACATAATCGTTTGTAAAAATTGTACGCAGTGAATAAACATTGTTAAGTACTGTTAAAGTATAATACAGAATGGCTGTAGCGTTACTAAATTGATATTAAACCGTTATGTGCCAACCGTGCTCGTAGTGAACGCAATTTCATAATGGCGCAGGTGCGTCTCGTCACGTATCAAGCGTCCCCTACGCATGCACCCCCTTGCTCCCGCTACAAAAGTTCGTCGAGTGTCCTTTGGGTTATTTCAGTTCTTTATCCTCATTATAAGTTAGTTAATCAGGGCTCGGAACCGGTTTTTTTAGCAAACCCAATTTAGCCCAATATTTTTAATTTTTTTTATACCTATATATGTAGGACTGACGGCGCGATTCGGAAAGTGAATTAGAGATTAACTAGATACGATATAGTAAAGATATGTGACGTCCCACGGATAAAGGTACCTTATCGGTGGTGGTGGTGGTGGTATGCGGTTAGCGCTAACGATTATTAACGTCGCTCCAATATTATTGCGGCGCTATGCGACGTAAGCGCCAGCCGCGTACGTTTTGTCCGTGGAACGTCACATAGCTTTACTATTTCATATCTAGTGAATCTCTAATTAATTTCCCGAATCGCGGCGCCAGCCGCCATAAGGTACCTTATGCCGTGGAACGTCACATATCTTTATATTTCATATCTAGTGCATCTCTTATTCATTTCCCGAATCGAGCCGTGAATCATGTATTTAGGTAACAACTTCGTGTGATTAGATTGTTCCATTGAAAACTAAATACTGAACCAAAGGACGCAAAAGAACGTAAATATGAAGAAAAAACCGGTTCCGAACCTGGGTCAAATGCTTTTTTTGTTGGTCTTAATTCTGGATATTAGTACGAGTAATAAGTAGTCATTCCTTCTAAAATCGTTAATGCTACTTCGTTAGATATGTTCATAACTTTCATTTACTTCTAATCTAGTCATTGTTCATTATATATTACTTACAGAAGGCAACTCGTGTTGTAATTCATATACCTAGGAGTAATATAATTTCTATAGTTTGGAGAACAATGAAAATTGATGTTCGTAATGTAAAAGCGGCCGCGTAGCGGAATTAAAGAGCTTTCACGCGAGCGTAGGCATTTTGTCTCTCTACGTGAGCAGCTATTGAGGAATTTGAGGATGTTCATATAGGGAAGCACAACTTTAGGAAAATATCAGATTTTATACAAAACGAGTTCAGAAATTTTGTGTGGAAAACCGTAAAATTGAGGCGAGTCATAAACAACGGTGTATACGTGCATATTACTATTTGTACAGTCGACGTCAAAGATATGTTTGCACTTTTGTACTTTACTCCTTTGTAATAAGGCGAAAAGTGTAAACATATCTTTGACGCCGACAGTACTGTTTTGTCGCATACCTAAATGTATACCCCGCGAGTAGCGAGTCATATTACATTGCTCTAATGGTATTAGATAAGTCTAACGTGTGCTACTAATAAATGCCCTTCCTGCGTGACGGCATTAAAGCCAGCTTAAGTATATTGTATGGCTTATAAATCTCATCGCCTGAATAGTCTCTACAGGCCGGTATAATGGACACTCGGTGTGTCGCCTTCGATTAGACCGCCTTTGTGTAAAACCAGCTGCGCGGAACTGATTTTTGTATTAGTAGTCCATCTGTTTGTCAGAAAACAAAGGATATTATTTGGGATTTCAGTCATGCGAACCTAGCTACCGCCGCCATACAATCGATTGTATGTGTTCGGTATTAAAACTTACCTACGATTAATTGTATTCGATTTTCTAGATTTAAAAAATGATATAACCGACCGATGTGACGACCGGTGTAGGTTGTCTGTGAGGAGCCACAACATTACACAAGCCTTCTTGAGCTTACCGTGAGACTTAGTCAATCTGTGTAAGAATGTCCTATAATATTTATTACATACATTTAATGTGACATTTAGATTTAGATTTGTACTAAAAGCGTGTACGTACTTATTATATAATTATGGAACCAGTTGAGAAATATGTGTTTAGTTGAATATATCTACATAATCCACTTAAGTATGGTAGCGGCTATTCGGCAGCGGGTTCATGTGAATCTTAACCTTGAAATTGTAAATTACAAATTATCTGGGACGTATACGGAACAAGGCATACAAAAGGTTAATAGGAAATACATAGTATGAATTGGTAATGAAATACACAATCTAATCTAAAGGATAATAAAACGTATATTATTCTTGTTTTTATAAACACATGCTGGAGTTTTGCAACAACTACTTAAAATATCTACATAATTAAAAAAAAAAACACCAACAATCCTGACATTAAAAATTATGAATAAAACATTAGGTAAGCTTGTTTAGCCAGATTTGTAAATCCGTCTCTTTGGTTTACCAGCGCTATATCTGGATATTTTAAGAAAATAATTTTTAAACAACTGTGTTTTATTTTCTAGGTATTATTACTCGTATTTAATAAAAATGTGTTTGTTTCATAGCATAAGTTAAGGATTATAGTATTGTTCCATTTGTTCCCAAAGAGTAGGTATAACAAATCATTTCGACGAATTGTAAATGTTATGCTACAATCAGTGCAGCAGGCTGGACCCGCATGTGATTTTCATAAATGGACATGATTTTTAGTTTCGGCCTTATCGCAGAGTTAGAAACGAAGCCGGGCACCGGGCGCCAGCTGCCTGTCGGTCCCTTTCCTCCATTTGTGAGTGAATCCAATTTGTTTTCATTTATGCATTGTTGCGCGAACGTTAGGCCGCTCAAATAACAAACTTTACAGTTGTTTGGTGAATTCTAAGGAGAATTTGCAGTTCTTTTGTAGAAATTATTTTTACATGCCTCTAACATAACTTGTCCTAGTAGTAGTAGTAGTCAAGAATATTTCCTAACATTGGATAGAGCAAAAACTTGGTATATGTATGAACTGGTGACTATCTGATCTAGAAACGATATGGATTAGATGTGTATGTAATGATGACGATTTCTTTGAAGAAACGTCACATTTGACACTGACCTAATACAGGTCGGTCTTTTCTAGTTCTATTAACTGACGTATCTTAAAGTTAGAATAGAGCTGAATGTTTATTATGACGACGAAGTAAGATATGTTCTTGCTGAAAATAACTTTTTGTCAACTCAAACTTAAGAGTAAAACTTACCTTATAGAAAGTATAAAATTTCAATATATTTTTTCCCAAATCTATATATACTTACTTCATAGAAAAACTTCAACCTATTTCAGCGAAAAATGAGACTACATTTATTATGCATTGAATGAAAGTTTCAACTACAAACTACTAAATGTAATAAGTTACGAAGTTCTGAAACTTCGAAAAATAAACTGAATTCAAATGAGGCGTTCTTTCAGACTTCGACGGGAACTAATGCATCAAGGCAAAGTTATTACGTTGTTCTGAAAATAAGCAGCGACGCGTGATTTATTGGTAAACGATGATAATCTGAAAGGTCCTCGACACAAAACTTGTCGCATGAAAGATTACGAATATTACGATACATCGACGTAATCAAGTTGTATATTATTATTAAGACGTTAATACATCTCATTTCTCATATTATTAAATAAATCATTTATTTACATACAATATATATACAGTGGTACAACTAAACGAAATTAATAACTAGCTTAAATCTAAAATAGGCCCCTGAGGCATTGTACCAAGGATGCTGGCGGCATTTCCCCGCTGTATCGCAATACTGATACGTTGTGCGAGGTAGCCGCCAGCTCTTCGGTCACCAGTTACGTCAACCAGACGCTTCGCGATTTCTGCGAACAACTTAAGCGCGCTGGGACCCCATGGACCTAGAGTTTCAACTCCAAATGGTACAAAATGGTACTCTCTACCGAGGCTCTTATATTTGTTACGTTTTAGAATTTCGGCGCTTTCCGCCGCCCCGCCCGCTATTGTATTGTTAACGTTTTATCGTGAGAGTATTTCACCATTAAGTCTTTCTTCTAATTTTAAATATGTATTTTAATGTCATCGTGAAATATCAAAGACTAAAAATCCTAGAATTTTTAGTTTTAGAAATGATTATTTGGAGAAAATCATCGTGCCAAGAATCCTTACCATTTAATGTGAGCTTTTAGTCTAAAACTTAGTCCAATTCATGCCCACTCAATCCCATTTATGATTCACAATGACTAATTAAGGATGAATGGGCAACAATGGCAAGAACTGTAGCAATGGAAAGTGGCTTTAATACGGGTTTAGGCTCCGTTTTCGCGTTTGTTGAATTTTCGAATCGAATAAGCAAACGAGGACGGAATATAAAACCTAATATTTAAGTTAGTTCCATGGAATCTATACTAAAATTCGCTTGGCTTTCCATCACAGAAGGGGCATTATGCTTCAAGTACAATAATTCCAACAGAAATTCTGATAGAAAGTTCCTTATTGCACATGAAGCATTAAGTAAGTACATAACTAATGTACTAATTTAGGCTCCGTTTTAGTACATTAGTTATTTACCTATGTATTGGTGGTAGCAGTTATATCTGCGGAATTATTTTAGTTAAGCGCAAAGTAGTGTTAATTATACATGATTTGTAGCTTTCCATCAAAGATGAGTCCTTAATGCTTCATGTGCAATAAGGAACTTTCTATCAGAATTTCTGTTGGAATTATTATACTTGAAGCATAATGCCCCTTCTGTGATGGAAAGCCAAGCGAATTTCAGTATAGATTCCATGGAACTAACTAAAATATTACGTTTTATATTCCGTCCTCGTTTGCTTATTCGATTCGAAAATTCAACAAACGCGAAAACAGAAAATGTATTTATGGAATTCTATTTAAAGTGTACAGTGTGTAGTGTGTGTAGTGTTAAAAAAAAACATTATATCTATCTTTTCACACATCTGCTTTGCTGGTAACAGATACAGGGATATATCATATACACCTTTCTATGTTTTTCTCAACAGAAAGTGCTCTGAAGAAGGATATTATTAATCCCTTAAAAGTGAACTAAAACTGCAATAACAATAATTAATAATAATAAGTAAGAAGGTTGGGTCCAATCAAAGTTTCTTTAGCATTCCTATTGAATTCATGCGTCCGGACGCATTATTTCTGAGAATATTTCCCCTACTCGGGATTCTATTTGCTACATAAACAGACCCGTCGCGGACTCCGTCGCAGTAATAAGTTACGATTTCGTTCCCCACAAAAAGGACAGATAAAAGATATTTTTAAAGATGTTATCTTTGATCTGTACGTACATTCAGCATCAAATAGATAGGCCAAATTTATCGTAATGTACCTTTGTTACTATATAACTTAAGGATGGGCTCCGATACCTATAGAAATTTGGCCACTTTGATTATCACTATCGATTTGAGTTTACAACTTCTTTCTCTCTCTCTTCTTTTAGCCCTTTTCAATCTTTGAGATGTAGGCCTCCTTCAATTTTTGCCATTCTGGTCTATTTTGTGCCCATTTTGATTCAGCTGTTCTTTTGATGTCGTCATACCAACGCATCTTTGGTTTTCCTACTGGGCGTGACCAGTGGCGGATTTGCCCTAAGGCACAGTAGGCCCGGGCGTAGGGCGGCAAATTATGACAAAAAATTCGCTGATGGTAACAAGAAATAACTCAAATAAAATGTAGTCAATATCTCCATACGTGCCATACGTCCGGCACGTATGGAGATCCAAGGGGGAGGCCTATGTTCAGCAGTGGACGTCTTATGGCTGAGATGATGATGTAGTCAATATTATGGGTGGCTTGAATGGGGCGGCTTCAGGGCCTGGGACCTAGGGCGGCAAAGACTGCAAATCCGCCACTGGGCGTGACTCTCCCCAAGGTCTCCACTCTACCAGCCTCTTACACCACGAGCCGTCACACGATTTCATAGTACCCATTTGCATGCTCTAAATTTACTCCGGATTGTAAAACGGGACATTAAACTGAAGTATTGTCAACAGAATGCGGTGGGTCGTCGCAAGCGGCGGGTAGAGGGTCGCGATGAGCGCGCCGGAGCCGGCCGTGCTGCAAGCGCTGCAGGGCCACACGCAGAACTGCGACAAGTGGCCCGGCCCGCGCGCCTGCAAGATATACGTCGCGTCCGTCTACAATGGTACAGTACACGTTCTATAGCGCGGAGCCTTGCTACAGCTGCTCACACGCAGAACTGCGACAAGTGGCCCGGCCCGCGCGCCTGCAAGATGTACGTCGCGTCTGTCTACAATGGTACAGTACACGTTCTATAGCGCGGAGCCTTGCTACAGCTGCTCATATGCAGAACTGTCACAAGTGGCCCGGCCCGCGCGCGTGCAAGATATACGTCGCGTCTGTCTACAATGGTACAGTACACGTTCTATAGCGTGGAGCCTTGCTACAGCAGAGCTGCTCGCAGACAGAACTGCGACAAGTGGCCCGGCCCGCGCGCCTGCAAGATATACGTCGCGTCTGTCTACAATGGTACAGTACACGTTCTATAGCGCGGAGCCTTGCTACAGCAGAGCTGCTCGCAGACAGAACTGCGACAAGTGGCCCGGCCCGCGCGCCTGCAAGATATACGTCACGTCTGTCTACAATGGTACAGTACACATTCTATAGCGCGGAGCCTTGTTACAGCTGTTCACACGCAGAACTGCGACAAGTGGCCCGGCCCGCGCGCCTGCAAGATATACGTTGCGTCTGTCTACAATGGTACAGTACACGTTCTATAGCGCGGAGCCTTGCTACAGCTGCTCGCAAACAGAACTGCCACAACTGCCAGGCCCGCGCGTCTGGAAAATATAAGTCACCTACCTACTTTGTCTGCGATGGTACAATAGATTGCACACACATGAGTAGCAATATACGTTGCCTGTGTCTGCAATAGTACAGTACTACCTACTACATATATAGCGTTGGGCTTGGTCACGGCTACAGGGCCCCAGGCTTTACTAATACAATAAATTCGTTGCCTTTATTTACTTCTAGACTCTAGAGTCTAGACTCTAGACTCTAGACTCAGTGTGGTGTACCTACTTAATACTCTAGACTCTAGAGTATTAAGTAGGTACACCACACTCAAGCTACTGTTAGTAAACTTACCCAGGCACTATCCAATAACGGTAAACTCATACTAAACGTACGGGAATATTATTCCTTTTCATTCAATATTATCCTCTGTTGTTAATAGTATTATTAAGCACTAAGCACTTAAGTCATATTGTTTGCCCCAACATAACAATTATATCGATTGATTTCTGATATGATCATTACACTATTATCTATAATGGCCCGATAACATATTTATTAAATTGTTAGGTAACATTAAGGGTAATAAATAATACTATCATTGTTTCAGCCGTGAGACTTTGGAAAGTTACTTTGAACTTGGAATTTATAGTCCGAAAACATGGTAGGTAAGCAATTGAATAAGTTCTCGGTCATCTTTTTACAGTTGTTGTTTATATGATACATGGTGCAGTATAATAGTGGATGATTTGTTTAGCTGCCGTAACCTAGTAATATTTCTCACATTTTGTTTCTTTTACAGACTTTCGCGAAGAGAGACGTCAGATACTGGAGATGGTGGGGCCGGAACTGCAAGCAACATACGACGATCGGTACATCGAGGTACTTACAATTTGATTACTATCGTTTGTTTTTCGTCGCGCAACTGTAATTATATTATATTACGAGTACCTACATTAAAATTTAAAAAGTCAAAATAACCAGTTGGACTCCAAACAACATGCAAGTACGCGTAACATGTAAATACAACGTATTGAGATTGAAAGATATTACAAGTAAAGTACCTATTGTACGTTTCTGAACATGGCCCTTAAAAAATCCCTTCCTTTATTTAGTCAGCGATTTATAAGTCAAAAGTTAAAACTAACATTAGTAGTAGGTACCTACATGTCAAAAGTTTGCGGATCGTGTTAAGCATGGTAACATTCGGCCGAAAGTTGGTCAGAAAAAGGTTGGGCACAAGAACAGAAGTGTTACATAAATTTATAAGGCTGCCTCCACATTTTAGCAAATTCGAGTTCTATTTATTCAACTACAGTATTTATTTAGACATCAACTAAGCCCGAATAAGTTGCGACCTCCAGAGGTTTACTTATACAAAGAACTTTGGTTGCGGGTATCTTCTACAAACTTACGAGCCCCGATGCAAATGATTTCGTCTAGTTCCGCGCAACAATTTTGTTTATTTTAATAAATTTTACACATGAACATATAATGACCCAGTAATGGGAACCATAATAGCAATGTTTAATTTAGTTTATTTTGATCGTATAATAAAATTGCATGAGACTTTTATTGCTGAAAAAAAGGAGTTATCAAAAACGTTGTCCAAATCATATTGTCCTCTCTTACAGCACTGCTGCATGCATGGGCTCAAAACAAAATTTTCAGTACATTGGCAGAGCCCTATTGCTTTCCCTGGTAATAGCCCTTTTCACATATGTTGTAATCCTACCCGTCAAAAAAAAAATAAAAAATCATTTTTTTCTTTCTTTCAGTACAAACGGTATTTCTTGTATTTGGATTTAGTTATTGCAGAGTATTACCATATAAAATTAAATTACATTAGTATAAGCATTAAATATTAGTAATTTTTAAACAAAAACATTATTTTTGAACAAACGCAAGAACCTCAAAAAATGGGGTCACCTGACGAAAACATATGCATCGGGGCTCGTATTATGGCACACTTATACTCACCAAGGATTGTTAAAATATAATGCGAAACTTTTGAACTAAATTTCAGAGTTTTGCAAAGTACTTATATGAACAATAGGTATCTTTTATAGAGTTCCGTAGTCAACTTAGAAACCCTTATAGTTTCGCCATGTCCGTCGGTCTGTCCGTCCGTGGTTTTGCTCCATGATAATAGTTCTAGAAAGCTGCAATTAAGCCTGGATATTATATATACATGCCGACAAAATGATAAAAAAAAATTGTATCTCCCCTATATGAAAAGTGGTGATGAATAAGATGAATTATCCTTTCGCTTTAATGCAATGATGTTGATCGTTGGATAGGTCTAACAAAACGAATATCGGCATTCAAATTTTTTTGATAAAATGAATGTTTTAGAAATTAATCGCTCAGAAAGGAAATAGTGCTCTACAAGTGGGGAATATTATTAATACCCGAACAAGCGGGTTTATTATACATACCTAATTTAAATATTTTTACCGTCTTGCGTGACGTATTTCCATTCTATCTTAAATGTTTTAGTGCCCTCACCTACAAACATAATATATACCTATAGGTAATAAAGTGATGCGTCGACTGACTAAATGACTAAAATCCTTCTTCTTCACCTTCCGGCCTTGTCCCATTTCTAATTGGGGTCGGCTCATGTGTTGTGTGTTCTGTATTGTTCGTCATATTACCAACACGTACCTGTACTATCAAATGTAGTTGATCTATAATGTATGTAAAACGTATAATGTATGTAAAAGTATGACAATGACTGAAAATAGCCTTTTGTTGCGTGTCAATACGCAGATTAGAGATCACGAGATCTCTGAAAATGCCCGCATCGCGTGCGTGTTGTTGTTGTATTTTCGGGACCTGGGACATCGTTTTGTTCGGCTTAACACAGTACAAATGTAGTCACGGGATTTAGGCACATACAGTATGGCTACTCGTTGGTATTTTTAATTTAGTTAACCTTTACATTATATTTATAAACTCGCGGTGTTATTATTTTAATACCTATCAGGCTTTACATCCTAGCTAAATGGAGTTAATAAGTAATGTTGCACACACGTTACTAACACAATTATAATATTATATTATGCACGTTAAGCATAGCTTTAATACGAGTTTATGTAGTGTAGTTTTAGTTCAACTACATTGAAAATCGGCCTGATACTCTTATTTACAGTTACGTAAAGTATAAAATCGGAAGTATCTGAATCAAACTAACTTAAAACTAAACTTTTTGGCAAAACTTTAGTTGGATGAAACGTGAAATTAACCACTTCCTCAGAGTACCTCGCAAAATTCACCAAACTGCATTAAATAAACTAACCCTCCAACACATACATACTTCAAAGGCTCCACTCGAACACGTCCAAACTACTCCAAACAAAAGTTGTAAAGCATGTGTGATTCGAGCCTTATTTGCCGACGAATTTCGGAGCGCAGTCACCGGCGACAGATACTGTCGGCCCAATTCTGCCAAACTCCGCTTTCGTAAACGGATTGACGCGTTGCGCCGAATACTGCAGTGAATTGCATTCAGTGGCTTCAGTAGAGTAAGGAGGAATTTTATAAGCATATACATATGTTTGCAGAGGGGTGGTTAACTATCTCTGCATCTGACCATTCGTCTGAAATACAAACAACTTTTAATAATATCGAGATTCTAATTAGTATATATATCTTATGATAAAGCAAGGCAATACGAAAATAGAATGAAATTACAGTTATATTACATTTTTGCAAATTTTTTACCAATTTCTACCGAAATTAACTGACACTAACTGTAAACTAATCTAATAAATGGCCGTCCAGTGATATGGGTCGAGTAAGGTAGTAAAAAAATGAAAGCCTATGAAAAGCATTAACGTTGGAACCATTAATTGTTACTGGTGGTACACTCATGCTCTAAAGGCTTTTATTAATAATGAAAATATGTACCTCCAAAATGAATTTACGTTTTAAGCCCATACGTTTAACAGATTTTATCAGAGATTATGTCGGAGTCGAAAGTAAATATGAGAGGAATAAATACTGTTAGTCGATGTTGCCTTGTTTTTTTTACGTTATCGTAAAAAATGTTTATTATAAACCACTTACACTAACATGTCTGTTAAGCTAATGGTTCATATTATTATTATGACATCGAGTCTGTACATGCACATATTCAAATTAGACAACAGACATTCAGCCATATTCGAACAATGAGATATGTCAAATACTAGATATTGAAACGATATGGATTAGATATGTCAGTGTCAAACAAGTGTCAAAAGTGACGTATTTGTTTGAAGAAACGTCAATTTTGACACTTGTTTGACACTGACATATCACATATCTAATCCATATCTTTTCTAGATCTATTAACTGACGTATCTCAAAGTTGGAATCGGGCCGACTAGGTCAAAATCGGCTCGTAGTGCCTATCCCGAAATTAAGGCTAGTAAAAAAGTGGCGTTTATGCGTCTGTTATATTTCTATAGGTTTGTTCTATGGTCATTTATTTGTGAAATTTTCAAAATGAGTACAATTACAATAATAGTAATTACTATCTTAGGCGACATCTACCTTCTGCATCATATAAGTACCTTTCTTATAGAGGAATATCATTGAGGAATTATACCTATAGTTCGTTTTTTTTAGCTTTAGAAATAAGGTAAACAATCTTGATGTGTCTTTTAATTGAAAAACACATTTTAAAAATAAGTTACGGCAAATATGTAACAATTATGACTCTAATACGATCATTTATATTCTTCTGCTTTCATTATTAATAGTTTTTGATTTTTAAAAAGCGTGTTTCAATTAAAAGACATATCAAGATCGCTTACCTTCTTACAAGTTCTATCTAATGCTCAGTGGCGGATTTGCAGTCTTTGCCGCCCTAGGCCCCAAGCCTTGTAGCCGCCCTTTCTCAGCATCAACACCCATCATATTGACTACATTTAGATCAGGCAACGAAAAGATATATTATAGAGGGAAATGCTTTGGACACATTTTTTATTTAGTAACTTTTTTGTAACTATACGTCCTTGTGACATGTTCATAGGAACATAGGTTTTACGAAAAAAATAAGCAAATACTTATTAATTTCAAGTGACAGTTTTACCAATACCATGGACTTTTTATGTACCTACAAAACATTAAAAAAACCTAAAACAGAAACATAAGAAAAATAAAATTCCTATCATCTTTATTTACGTTACACGTATCTTTGGGTCACAAACTTACATATGTGTGCCAAATTTCAACTTAATTGGTCCAGCAGTATCGGAGAAAATAGGCTGTGACAGACGGACAGCCAGACGCACGAGTATAAGGGTCTCCCCTAACCCCTAATATATCGACGCGCATTCGGCAAAAGCCGATAGGAAAAAGCTTTATGTCCGCGCAATAAGAGCGAAAAAGTCGTCGTTTGGCTCGGCTCGCGACGGCCGACGACGCCGGACGCGTCGACCGGTTTTTCGCTCTTATTGCGCGGACATAAAGCTTTTTCCTATCGGCTTTTGCCGAATGCGCGTCGATATATTAGGGGAGACCCTAAGGGTTCCGTTTTTTCCTTTTGAGGTACGGAACCCTATAAACGGGGAACAAGGCGCGAAGGCGTCAACAATATGCGAAATCGACCCACACTCGCACTCGCGTTCGCGGCTTTGCGCCGCGTTTCGCGCACAATTGTGGAGGGCCCTCCAGATATCGTGTAAATTGTAGCTTGAAGCAAATTTAACCAACTTTCATTTTGTATAATGATCATGTCGTTAGAACGCATAGTTTCCAAAATATAAGCGAAAAACTGAAAAATGTGACCCCGGCTCAAGAGCTACGGCCGCCACTTTTGATATGTTCACCTCCTACATAGTCCAAATAAAGTTAGGTGCAAAGTCAAAAATTGTGTTTCAAGCATTTGCCTCTATAGGTAACTTTTTTTGAGAATTATTTGCCTGATGGCCTAATTTTGAGTTATTTTTTGTTATCATCAGCGAATTTTTTGTCACAATTTGCCGCCCCTAATATCTCGCCGCCCTAGGCCCGGGCCTACTGTGCCTTATGGGAAATCCGCCACTGCTAATGCTAAAAAAACGAACTATAACGACTGGCCACTGGCAATAAGAACGGGGCATGAATGCCAGTACAGCAGTATGCCACCGCTACAACGCGATTGGTTGATGATTTCGCATCACGCACGCGACACAATTTAATTGGCTCGAATTCGTGAGTGACACCGCTGTGTAGTACCAGAGGGGCTACCGTGAAAACCGACCCAGCAGCACTGACGTCCTCAAATCAGGGCTTTAAATACCGTTAAAAAGTTGGTATCGTTACCACAAGGTGACAGATTTAACGTTAAGTTGTAACTAACGTTAAACCAGGTACCGTTAGTTATACTACTCTTTACCGGTAACAAAATGGTAACGTTAGCAGCTGTCAATTTGAGCTAACGTTAAGTCAAAGGTATCGATACACCGTATTTAACGTTAGTAGGTAACGTTAACAGCTGCTTATTTACCGTTTGATTCACTGATAGATGCCATCATCGTTGACAATCGAGCGAATGTTCATTCACTCTCAAGCAGAGATGGGCATTTCGTAATTGATTCCTGGTTCCACGATTACTCGAAATTAATTTGTAATCAGATTACCGATTCCCTGATTACTTTGTGATCGAACGATACCGAATTACTAAGTACACTTACATTTAAGGAATCAGGAATCATCTTTTCTAATATTACAATTACTAGTAATTGGAATCAATGTCGATTCCTCATTACAGGAATGCATTACATACTTGTTTCCTTTCAGATTACATTTCGTACTACTACTATCAAAAGTACATTTCGATAGTAGATATGTAGGCTTAATAGATATAGATGCAGCTTATTTGAATCAGGTGTGCAGATTTCGAAAATGACCATTTTGGAATCCAAGATGGCGACCATACAGTATGTCATAAAAGTCGTCATGGATGTCATTTTGTAGGTTTTAGGGGGCGCAGATTTTGAAAATGATGAACATTTTGGAATCCAAGATGTCTGCCGTGCACTTTGACATTAAAGTCATCATGGGTGTCGTTTTATAGGTTTCAGGGAGTGACGGTTTCTAAAATCATGATAGTTTTGGGATCCAAGATGTCTGCCGTGCACTTTGACATAAAAGTCATCATGGGTGTCGTTCTATCCATTTTAGGGAGTGATACGAAGCCGGCAAGACCTTTTCAACATGCAATAAAATAATAATAATGTCCCACTGTAATAGGTTGTTCAGTGCGTGTGGTTCTGAAGAGGAACGAAAATTTTATTATTTTTGCGCTACGAAGCACTGTTTAGGAGATCCAGCCCTATAAAGATTTTTCTCCTTTTTTGTGGTCCTTTTTATTCGTTTTTAGGGTTCCGTAGCCAAATGGCAAAAAACGAAACCCTTATGGATTCGTCATGTCTACTGTCTGTCCGTCCGTACGTCACAGCCACTTTTTTCCAAAACTATAAGAACTATACTGTTGAAACTTGGTAAGTAGATGTATTCTATGAACCGCACAAAAATTCATACAAAAAAAATCTTTTTCACACAAAAATTAAAAAAAAAAAACAAAAAATTTTGGAGGTTCCCCATACTTAGAACTGCACTCAAAAATTTTTTTTCATTAAAATTAAAATCATTCGTGTGCGGTATCAATAGATAGGTCTTCAAAAATTATAATAAGGTTTCTAATATCATTTTTTTATAAACTGAATAGTTTGCGCGACAGACTTCCAAAGTGGTAAAATGTGTGTCCCCCCCCCCCCCCTGTAACTTCTAAAATAAAAGAATGATAAAACTAAAAATAAATTACATTACCATGCAAACTTTCCCCGAAAATTGGTTTGAACCAGATCTAGTATGTAGTATTTTTTAATCCGTCATAAATCGTAAACCGCAATTTTATTATGTTACTTGCTGCTACGGAACCCTTTATGGGCGAGTCCGACTCGCACTTGGCTGTTTCTTTTTTTAATTTCCATTTAACAGAATTTGTGACACACCTTCTTGGCATTCAGCCATTAAAGTGGTAGGTAACACACTGTCGCACCGCGCCGCGGCCTCGGAACGCCGCACCCATGGATGAGATCGAGAAAGAGATATCTGTTTCTCTTTCTCGCTCTCACTTATGGGTCGCGGTGCGGGGCGACGGTGTGTTACCACTTTTAAAAAAATATAGGCAGTATTTGGTTTATGGTACGATTTCTTTTTTTTTCATCTTTATAGGGCTGTCTATCCTAACCTAACCCGTAAGTCGTAGCGCAAAAATAATCAAATTTTCATTCCTCTTTATGAAACTCCTAAGTCATATTTAAAAAACACAAAAAAATAAAAATAAAACTAAGAAAAATATTTATAGGGCTGTATCTCCTAAAGCGTGCGTCGTTGCGCAAAAATAATAAAATGTCCTCTGTGTACGAAACCCCTAATTAATATTAAAACAAAAAAAAAATAACAAAAAGCAAGAAAGGCATTAAGTCCGCCATTTGTACATTTTATTTGTATTTTGTGCAATAAAGTTTAAATAAATAAATAAATAAACAAACAAAAAAACTTTATAATGCTGTATCTCCTAATAAAGTGTCCTAAACCGTACGTCGTAGCGCAAAAGTAATCAAACTTTCGTTCCCCTTTAGGAAACCCCTTAATAATATTTAAAAAACTCAAGAAAAGAAAAAACTAATAAATAGAAGAAAAAAAGGAAAGAAAAATCTTTATAGGGCTGGATCTCCTAAACTGTGCATCGTAGCACAAAATAAAAATTTCGATCCTCTTCAAAACCACACGCCCTGAACAGGGCCGGATTAAGCATGTCGGGGCCCCTAGGCAGTGCGAAGCTCGGGGCCCCCTACAGTCAATTCTGCACACAGCATATTCAGTACAGGGAAATAAGTGAGCGTTTTTAATTTCAATCTTCAGGCGTCGGCCGAGCCGATCCAAATCGAACGATGTTTTTTGCCTCTTATTGCGTGGACATTAAGCTTTATTCTATCGGTTTTTGCCGATTCCGCGTCGCGTCAAGTGTGGGGAGAGCCCTTCAGGCTTAAGAACATTTTCCAGTGGAATACCAAACATGTGAGCTTCAGCGTCACTTTCCTATCTACCTCTATTGGCAAATTTTAAGCGAGGCTAAAGGCTAAGCTCAACTAGAGCCGCAAAGTCGATTTTCTCAAAAGTTAATATCTTGCGTAAGTCTGAACAGCAATTGTTCGACCATAAGACCAAATCAACTAAGTTAAAATCAACCTAATAATAAAGAAGCAAAAATAAACGCGAGCGCAGCGAGCGCGAAATTTTTTGTTAACAATATCGCAAATTGTAAAAGCATGTTAAAAGGCCGGGTACCGATCTCCACCTGGAGGCCGATTTTTGAATTTGGATTGCTCGATTTCGTCACTCGAAAATCTTTTGAAAAATGCTAATTTTTGAAATACGAGTGATAGAAATTCGGAATCTAGTGACATTGACGACTCGTTTTCAATTCTATTGGTAGAATTTAAATGCCTAGTATTGGAGTTATTATTGAACGAAATACACGAAATTGAGCGGTCGAAATTCAAAAATCGGCCCCTGGACCTAAAAGTCCGAAGTGCCCCAGCGAGGCGAACTTTCATGCGAAGGCAAAGCCGTGCTTCATCAGGCTTCGGGATAAATAGTTGAGCATTATAGTATCGTATAGTAGCGTATTGCTTCAATTTTATTGCAGTATTTCATTTATTTAAAGAATGGATCGTAAAAAAGCAATAATAAAGCATACTCATTATTATAAGAATAACAAATTTACTCATGAATTTTGACCCTATGGAACAAAATCTTATTTGGTGTGCGCTGAGCCGCCGGGGCCCCCTAGCCGAGGCGCGGGGCCCCCTAGCCGAGGCGGGGCCCCTAGGCAGTTGCCTACTTTGACTTAGGGTTAATCCGGCCCTGGCCCTGAACAACCTATCACATTAGGACATTATTATTATTTCACATTGCATGTAATAATGTCTCAAATAAGAATTTAAGTTTCACCATTCTAGATTAACATAAAGAATAATGACAAAAGACTATGAACTCTAACTACTAGAGTTAAAGTTGAGTTTTACTAACATACCTACATAATTATCTTTAATCGAATCGAATTTAATTGAATCATTTTTACAAGCAAGCAGTAACATTAATAAATAGGTGTCTCATTTAATATAATCCGACTAAATTACATTTCAGCAACACCTCCATATTTCACAAAATAAATCAAGACATTATCCAACCTATACAATCTTGACGTATATTATATCAAAGACGCCTGTACCTAATATAAACCCACCAAGTAACGAATTAGCTATACCATCATATTTAACAAACTAATTTATGACGTTTTGCAACCTTCTTATTTTGGCAAATATTCCGACACAGCCGGGTGGTATTCTATCTATCCAATCTCGGTCCAATGTGTATATGCGTCTCACATTTTACTTAATGAGAGAGTGAGACGCAATGCATATTGGAGAAAGATCTTAAACATGTTAAATACCACCTCTTCCATTTGATAAACATAAAGAATAATGACAAAAGACTATGAACTCTAAGTACTAGAATTAAAGTTGAGTTTTACTAACGTACATTTATCTTTGATGCATTTTGACTTATTCTATTTCAATTTGACAGAAGCCCTGCCGTATTTATGGTCAATAAGGTCTACTGGCCTTAATATTGTGTATGAAATTACAAGCAAATATCAGCTTTATGAATGATAGTGTTAACGTTAGTTTGGTAACGTTAGTTTATAATGTGAATTGGGTAATAGTGCCATGCCTTATGGGAAACGGTCGCAGAGATAGTTCAGAGCCGGAAACCGCTACCAACTTTTAGTATGTTGTTTGGCATGGCATTGGGTCTCCAAAACTGCCGGGAGACGGCAGCGCCGGCCATCTACTTCAGCGGAATGACGTCATCAAAATGACTCCCGCTTCGTTGCGAATATTGCATACTGCACCCAAACTATGCATAGCACATACACGTGTGGGGTATTAAATGAAAGCCAATTAAATAAACTATATTTTATTTATACAAAGTGTACCAAAATATGCAACAGTTTAAGAGAAAGTTACAAATAAATAAAAATTACGTAAAAAAATATTCGATTATTTGGGTTTTACAACCAAACCAAAAGTCGGACGATAAAGCAATGTACTACAAAATTAAAGATGACGTCTCAAGCCATACACTGATATCAATAAAATCAAAATTGGACCAAATATGTGGAAATTATGCATGTGATGCAATGTAGATATTTGCCCATACAAATGCATTAAAGTTAAAAAAATCCAAATTGGTCATTTTCAGGATAATCCGCGTAAGCTTCTAGTATGTTATTAGCAATATGACCTGGGTTCTAAAACTGCTGGGAGACCATCTTTATTGTCCCCCAGTCACGAATAATGACGTCATACAAATAATCACTGCCGAATTTCGTAAAATGTAAATTATAGCTATACTATGAGTCACACATACATGTGTGTTACATGTAATGAAAGGTTATTAAATTTAGTATGATTCACCTAAACATTGTTTGTAAAAAAAATGTACGGTTTAAGAGCTAGAAACAAAGAAATACCACTTTTTATGGAAAAAGTAGATTTATATCAATTTTATAGCTAAACTAAAATCGTCAATAAAATGTTGCGTATAATATTTAAAAACCAGTTCTTCAACTATACATCACAGATTAAATTTTACATTTCCGATAAAAACTGTGGAAGTTGTGGAAAAAAAACTAAAGCGCGCCAACAATTCTACCTTAATGCGCTCATATTATGCAAAGAATAGTTTTAATTATCGAGTATTAAATGAATGAACATTACATAAAATACATGAAAACGACATTTTCGAATGGAACCATAATTAAAAAAATAATAATTTACTTGATAAGTAAGCAAAATACTGTTTCTTTAAGTACCTAATCTCCTCCTTTCAAAGTCGGTTAAAATGTAGCTTTTGTGACCTGGGCTACAAAGATAAATAAATTTACACC
Organism: Cydia fagiglandana; assembly: GCF_963556715.1. Taxonomy (NCBI): domain Eukaryota; kingdom Metazoa; phylum Arthropoda; class Insecta; order Lepidoptera; family Tortricidae; genus Cydia; species Cydia fagiglandana. Next base: position 11,775,340 of record NC_085938.1, read on the forward strand.
TAATTTATCAAAATCAGTTCAGTAGTTTCATGCAAACGGTACCTACACATGCACGCATAGATAGCAAATTCTGCCGTAGTCGGACAAAAAATTAAAATTCAATAATTAGACCTTTACTATTATGGCCTGGCGTGGCTTGGCATCTAACGTTGAAACACTCAGGCCGTAGATGTTAGCAGACCAGAGGGGTGACCTGTATTTCGGAGGATCAGAGGGAAAATTCTGCCAGCCTTCTCAGCTCAGCCTTGAAACCCTTGCACCACTCAAGATTCCACTTTTATAAGAATACCCAACTGGCGCGAAGTGGCGCAGAATAGGGCAGAGTGACGCTCTTTTGTGTCAGAGGTCACTGAGCCAGTGATGTATGTATGACTGTATGTATGTATGTATAAGGCTAATCGAGGCTTAAATATATAATTATGTATCGCATTAAGTGAACTGATATGGCATTTACCTCGATAAGACATTTTGTATTAGGCATGTACCTACTTACTGGCATGTAACTTTACATTTCTCTAAGAATGTAGCGTTAGGCCATGACAATAAGAGTCTATTTCACATTAATATTTACCGCGACTACAGCAGGAACTGCTGTCTACGTATGTAATTATGTATTTTTTACATGAAACAACTGAACTGATTTTGATAAATGAGGTGTCAATTTATTTGTCTTTGTAGCCCAGGTCACAAAAACCACATTTTAACCGACTTTGAAAGGAGGAGATTATGTACTTAAAGAAACAGTATTTTGCTTACTTATCAAGTAAATTATTATTTTTTTAATTATGGTTCCATTCGAAAATGTCTTTTTCATGTATTTTATGTAATGTTCATTCATTTAATACTCGATAATTAGAACTATTCTTTGCATAATATGAGCGCATTAAGGTAGAATTGTTGGCGCGCTTTAGTTTTTTTTTCCACTTCTTCTTCTTTCCTTCCACAGTTTTTATCAGAAATGTAAAATTTAAACTGTGATGTATAGTTGAATAGCTGGTTTTTTAAATGTTATATGCAACGTTTTATTGACGATTTTAGTTTAGCTATAAAATTGATATACATCTACTTTTTCCATAAAAAGTGGTATTTCTTTGTTTCTAGCTCTTAAACCGTACATTTTTTTTACAAACAATGTTTAGGAGAATCATACTAAATTTAATAACCTTTGTTTACATGTAACTCACGTGTATGTGAGACTCGTGGTATAGCTATAATTTACATTTTACGAAATTCGGCAGTGATTATTTGTATGACGTCATTATTTGTAACTGAGGAACAACAGAGATGGTCTCCCGGCAGTTTTAGAATCCAGGTCATATTGCTAATAACATACTAGAAGCTTATGCGGATTATCCTGAAAATGACCAATTTGGATTTTTTTAACTTTTATGCATTTGTATGGGCAAATATCTACATTTTGATGCATAATTTCCACATATTTGGCCCAATTTTGACTTGATTGATATCAACGTATGGCGTCAGACGTCATCTTTAATTTTGTAGTACATTGCTTTAATGTCTGACTTTTGGTTTGGTTGTAAAACCCAAATAATTGAATATTTTTTTACATCATTTTGATTCTTTTGCAAATGGCTCTTAAATGGCTGAATATTTTGGTACACACTGTATAAATGAAATATAGCATATTTAACTGGCTTCCATTCAATACCCCACACAATTATATGCTATGCATAGTTTGGGTACAATATGCAATATTCGCAACGAAACGGGAGTCATTTTGATGACGTCATTCCGCTGAAGTAGATGGCCGGCGCCGCTGTCTCCCGGCAGTTTTGGAAACCCAATGCCATGCCCAACAACATACTAAAAGTTGGTAGCGGTTTCCGGCTCTGAACTATATTCCCATAAGGCATATGACTATAACGTTAACAAGCCCTGCAATAAAAAGTAAAATTACCGGTAAAATTAACGTTAATTAGCTAACGTTCTAATAATGTTAAGTTATCAAGTATCGTTACCATTTACTAACGGTAATAAGGTATTTTTATGATTTTAACGTTAAGTAACGTTACTTTATAATGTGAATTGGTAACGTTAACAAGCCCTGCCTCAAATTGACGTCGACTGACCTCCCCACGCGGTGGGGAGCGACCCGCCACAGCCGTCGCAGCCGAAAGGCGGGCACGGCCACTCATACCTCTCTATTAATAGAGAGGTATCGAATGATATACAACAGTGAAAACCGAAATTCGCAAATTGCGGGGATCTTTCTCTTTTACTCCAATGAAGGCGTAATAAGGGTGACAGAGAAAGATGCCCGCAATTTGCGAACTTCGATTTTCGCGGTTATAGGTTGAACACCTTTAACGGCCGGTTAGCAATCGTTACAAAACTGACGGTCAATGTCAAATCCCATACATTTTGTCAGGAATGTAACGGTTAGACGTTACTGAAACACGACTTAAGTCGCACTTAACTGGTACAAGTTAAATGAAAATGCCCTAAATAGCCCAGAGCGGCAACCGCGAAAACCGAAATTCGCAAATTGCGGGGATCTTTCTCTTTTACTCCAATGAAGGTGTAATTAGAGTGACAGAGAAAAATCCCCGCAATTTGCGAACTTCGATTTTTGCGGTTATAGCCCAGTTTAAGTGCCCGTAAGGCCCGTCCTTAGACAGTGGGAATATTGCTTTAGTTATATGTATGTCGGCTGTCGATCGTGAGATCGGGCAGATCGTGAAATTCCTAGGCATATTGTGAAACGTAAAAATCTTTTTTTCATTCCCTAGGTCGACGGAGCCCCGCAGCGGGGTTCATATTTCTGAACAGGTTGCCCTTCGGGCATCAGAAGCAACCTAAGCCTAACGCACCTATCTATTGGTTAATGTGATTACAGTCAAAACATTACGATCTGCCTGAACTTACGATCGGCCGCCGCCATATAACCACAGAGTACAAACGAGCGTCGTGTTCCAGATTGAGTTTCTGGACATGCACTACGGCACCGACGGCGGCGACGAGAACAGCCCGGCGCTGCTGCGGCACCTCCTCGACGAGATCCGCTGCTGTAACAACACCTCCAAGGCTGGCTACTTCCTCGTAAGTTCACACTGTGACAACACCTCCAAGGCTGGCTACTTCCTCGTAAGTTCACACTGTAACAACACCTTCAAGGCTGGCTACTTCCTCGTAAGTTCACACTGTAACAACACCTCCAAGGCTGGCTACTACCTCGTAAGTTCACACTGTAACAACACCTCCAAGGCTGGCAACTTCCTCGTAAGTTCACACTGTAACAATACCTCCAAGGCTGGCTACTTCCTCGTAAGTTCACACTGTAACAACACCTCCAAGGCTAGCTACTTCCTCGTAAGTTCACACTGTAACAACACCTCCAGGGCTGGCTACTTCCTCGTAAGTTCACACTGTAACAACACCTCCAAGGCTGGCTACTACCTCGTAAGTTCACACTGTAACAACACCTCCAAGGCTGGCAACTTCCTCGTAAGTTCACACTGTAACAATACCTCCAAGGCTGGCTACTTCCTCGTAAGTTCACACTGTGACAACACCTCCAAGGCTGGCTACTTCCTCGTAAGTTCACACTGTAACAATACCTCAAGGATGGCTACTTCCTCGTAAGTTCACACTGTAACATCACCTCCAAGGCTGGCTACTTCCTCGTAAGTTCACACTGTAACAATACCTCCAAGGCTGGCTACTTCCTCGTAAGTTCACACTGTAACAACACCTCCAAGGCTGGCTACTTCCTCGTAAGTTCACACTGTAACAACACCTCCAAGGCCGGCTACTTCCTCATAAGTTCACACTGTAACAACACCTCCAAGGCTGGCTACTTCCTCGTAAGTTCACACTGTAACAATACCTCAAGGCTGGCTACTTCCTCGTAAGTTCACACTGTAACAACACCTTCAAGGCTGGCTACTTCCTCGTAAGTTCACACTGTAACAACACCTCCAAGGCCGGCTACTTCCTCATAAGTTCACACTGTAACAACACCTCCAAGGCTGGCTACTTCCTCGTAAGTTCACACTGTAACAATACCTCAAGGCTGGCTACTTCCTCGTAAGTTCACACTGTAACAACACCTCCAAGGCTGGCTACTTCCTCGTAAGTTCACACTGTAACAATACCTCAAGGCTGGCTACTTCCTCGTAAGTTCACACTGTAACAACACCTCCAAGGCTGGCTACTTCCTCGTAAGTTCACACTGTGACAACACCTCCAAGGCTGGCTACTTCCTCGTAAGTTCACACTGTAACAACACCTCCAAGGCTGGCTACTTCCTCGTAAGTTCACACTGTAACAACACCTCCAAGGCTGGCTACTTCCTCGTAAGTTCACACTGTAACAATACCTCAAGGCTGGCTACTTCCTCGTAAGTTCACACTGTAACAACACCTCCAAGGCTGGCTACTTCCTCGTAAGTTCACACTGTAACAATACCTCAAGGCTGGCTACTTCCTCGTAAGTTCACACTGTAACAACACCTCCAAGGCTGGCTACTTCCTCGTAAGTTCACACTGTGACAACACCTCCAAGGCTGGCTACTTCCTCGTAAGTTCACACTGTAACAACACCTCCAAGGCTGGCTACTTCCTCGTAAGTTCACACTGTAACAACACCTCCAAGGCTGGCTACTTCCTCGTAAGTTCACACTGTGACAACACCTCCAAGGCTGGCTACTTCCTCGTAAGTTCACACTGTAACAATACCTCCAAGGCTGGCTACTTCCTCGTAAGTTCAAACTGTAACAACACCTCCAAGGCTGGCTACTTTCTCGTAAGTTCACAATTTTTAATAAAACAACGTTGCTGGCATAGGTTAGGGTACTAGAGCACTTAGTACTATTATTTATTTTGTGAATAATATTTTACCTATTTAGTTTCAATTAATCATCGCATGGCTATTAGAACAACTCACAACACCTGCCTACCTAAAACTTGGGGCAGGTTCGCCCGTACCATTGTGGGAACTTGTCCAAAACCGCTAAACAGACACCGCAATCCACTACCAATACAGCTCTTACTGAAACAAAGAGCAAACGGCCGCCCGTATCTCTAGCGAGGACTGATTGACTCAAATCAATTACTCAAATACACAAAAAAAATCTTCTCAGTCCAAAGTTGATCTCGTAGACTATTTAAATTTGTCTATAATAAAACAAAAAATTCTGTATACTTTCAAAATCGTTGCAGATTTATCTTGGTCTAACTCTAATTGTCCGACCTATTCAATTAAATTTTCAATCATCCATTTACATTCAGTACGACTAAATGCAAACTCGTTATTATAACTTGAACACACCGGGGATTCGATAATTGTGTAGCGGTTCTATACGTGTAAATAAATGAAAAATGAAATGGTTACCGAATAAATGGAAAATGTTCACATTAAACTGTTAAGTTTCTGTTTAACCTAATGGTTGACTGGTAAAGAATGCCTTAAAGCATTAAGTCCGCCCTTTAGTACAATTTTATATGTGGTGAAATAAAGTTTAAATAAACAAATACCGACTGACCCTAATGCAATAAAAAACGGGCCATATAAATTTAGCTGTCACGATCTCTTTGTGTAAAAAGTCAGCTGAATAAAAATAAATAGCACTTATTGTATTTTTCCTACTTTTGCCTTATAATGAAATGAAGTCCGCTTTGTTATCCGAGCCGCGTCCCACGAAGATACGATTAATTTAAATGAGCTCTCTAAGCCTAACACAATTTTTACTGCTTTTTTAGAAAATTACAAAATAACGGATTTGAAAATTTTTATTTGAAATAAATTGTAAAAGGAAATAAAGCTTAATTCAAATACGTTTATAGGAAAGCTTGAAACCAAATAAAGCCAAAGTCAGTTTGGCCTTATTTGGCTCAGCCAAATTGGCTGCAATCATAAACCATTTATACAATTCCTTATAACTTATTCTGAAAGATATACAAAAATCTATTCTGATATAAAAATAAATCAAATCCTTATAAAAATAAATCAAGGACGACACACGGTACTTATAAAAAAAATTCATTTAACACTTCGACTGGCCGCAGTGACATGTTTGTTTGAAATTTAATTCATTGACATAAAGTAATATTTCTAACGATGAACCAATATTTATTTTGTATTAGAACCCGGCTTCGCACGGATTTAGAAATTATACACTTAAACCTTCCTCAAGAATCACTCTATCGATAGGTGAAAACTGCATGAAAATCCGTTCCTTGGTTTTTGAGCTTATCGCGAACAAACATGCAAACACACAAACAGACGCGGCGGGGGACTTGTTTTATAAGGTGTAGTGATTATTTACCAGTAGGTAAACATTTTTTGACGTAATAACGTCTTATAAATCGATGAACACCGGTAGCATGCACGAACAAGGATCACGTTGTGGACAGATCTCCATGGTAAGGTTACGGCCAAAGTATGCAATTTTTCATCAATGTTTTCTTATGACGTTATCAGACTTTACAGACAACCAATTTTAGGGTTCCGTACCCAAAGGGTAAAACGGGACCCTATTACTAAGACTTCGCTGTCCGTCCGTCCGTCCGTCCGTCCGTCCGTCCGTCTGTCACCAGGCTGTATCTCACGAACCGTGATAGCTAGACAGTTGAAATTTTCACAGATGATGTATTTCTGTTGCCGCTATAACAACAAATACTAAAAACAGAATAAAATAAAGATTTAAGTGGGGCTCCCATACAGCAAACGTGATTTTTGACCAAAGTTAAGCAACGTCGGGCGTGGTCAGTACTTGGATGGGTACGGAACCCTTCGTGCGCGAGTCCGACTCGCACTTACCCGGTTTTTTTTTCTCAGTGTCTCATTGGCGGCGATGCATCGTCCTACCTGCCAGTGATCCCGTTCACGATCAAAGAGGACACGTTCGAGCAACTAGTAAAGCCCGGGTCTCCCCAGGCGGCGCTAGTGCAGGCGTGCTACCGGCTCCACGCAGACGGCCTTTATCACCTGGAAGGAGACGATAAATGGTGAGTACCTGCCGTAAACTTAGGGCTGATTTAGACGGCGCGCGAACTCGCATGCGATTGTAGTTATATTGCGGACTGTTGGTTATGTCCAATTCAACCGACCGATCAAAACCCGCAATGTAATGAAACTCGCATCGTCTAAATGAGCCCTTAGCTCTGCTTGGGTAGTTAGGGCCGGCTGCACCAAACCGTCTATCAGGGTCAAACAGATCACTGTGTTACGTTCTTTCCTGTGGACATACACAAAGTTAAGGGCTATAAAGGTTAATTCTCTTATTTAACCCTAACCCACGCAAAAAGGTCCTCCTTTTATTTACAGAACTATGATAAAATCATTACTTACATGCCCACGAGCTGAAAATGTACAGTTCGCGCGAACACGCTAGTTTTCTCTCCTGTGGGCAATAGTTAACAGCTTGTGGGCATGTAAGTAATGATTTTATCATAGTTCTGTAAATAAAAGGAGGACCTTTTTACGTGGATAAGGGTTAAATAAGAAAATTAATCTTTATAGCCCTTAACTTTGTGTATGTCTACAGGAAAGAACGTAACACAGTGATCTGTTTGACCCATCACCGTTAAAGCGTTCGCAAAATTTTATTGTATGAGAATTTTCATAGATCTCTGCTGCGTGATGTTGATCACTTTGTTAACTGTGGTTGGTGCAACTGGCCCTTAGTCCACAACTTACAACTATGGTTAAATTTCAAGTTCGTGTAAAATGTAGGTACTTACGTATATAACTCCATATTATGCTGAGTATGTGACATAGAAAAAGCATTAATAGGTACATATTATATCTAACTAAGCTAATAAATAAATGTTCTGACTTGACGAGCATAATTCAAGTTGACTCGTGAATAATAAAACGTTGACGTTAATAGACGACCATAGTTGTTGTATAGGCCTATAGTGTTTCATGTCAGTACTAATTTAAAGATCTTAGTAGATCTTATTTTAATTACGATTTATTTCTCGATTTTAATCTCGTAATATAAAAAATATCTATAAATTGCGAACCGTTGTGACTCTGTGTTTTTAAATATTCAATCATTTCGCAAAAATGTAAAAATCAAGTACTTATATTATGTAAAACATACTTACCGAAACCATGAAATTATTAAAATAATATTCTTACCACACAATACTCAGTAGACTAAAATGTCCGTACTAAAATGGCAGAGGCCTATGTCGAAATTTACGTTGAATACTTAATGCGAAAGTCGGTGGTTAAACTATTCATAATTTAAAATTTGAGGCAAGAGAGCATAATAGGAGCTATTCGCTTGGGGGTGGTTAGAAACCTATTGTGCTCAAACTATTCAGAACTTTGGAAGCGAGCGGTGACACTGAGAGTAACTCTGATAACATGATAACAAACTCCTTCTAGTCCCTAGAGGGTAATAGAGTGAATATATCTATAGTGGTTTTTAATCGTGAAATATTCGGTAACACTTATGAAATATTACATCAATATTTTAAAGAACCATGGAGGCCTATTCGACGACGCGACGTTCCAACGACCTGGCAATAAAATACCTTTTTCCTCTACTCTGAAGGATATATCCCTTGAGTGCTAAAGGAAAACCTTTACACTTCTCTATCTAAGCTATGACAATTTATGGCTGTTTCCTTGAAACGGGATCCGGGCACTCAGTAGGATCGTAAAATAAATAATTTAGCGGATGGAAAGAGGCTACCTCGCACATAAATATTGCTACACCTGAAAGGACCAGCAGGTTATCACCGTTATCATTTGCAAGATGGGCCGCTAAGAGAATTGATGGAATGAGTATAGCAATTCAATCTATTTCCATTATTGTAAACGTTATTTGGGATCGTTTTTTGGCACATTGTAAGAACTCCAAACGGCACCTGTTACACGTTATTTTACAGACATTTATTGCCTGAATATAGATTTTGAAGGTGAAACCTAAAGCTGCTTTATGTACGATTTTCTATTAATTAAAAAAGTACTCTTATTTAGTATTATAGTTACACAAGTGTACTTCAAAAATGATTTGATATTTACTTATAAGTTTCATCGTTCCTGAGGTCTGCCTGTCAGCGGGCTGTAAGTATCCTATAAATCAAAACAGAAAGACTATTGAAATTCCAATAATGAGATTAATTCAAAATCAAAGGGGTCTTAGGACTGCAAGAATTTTTGAGTTGTTTTGTATGAACAAAACAAATTGATCTTTAGTTATTGCGTTATTAGATGCTCTAAGGTTATGAACTTATTAATGAACAACTTAAGATTATTATGATATGAATTTGGTACAGAAACATACTTATTGGGTGAATCTGCATTGAAATCTACGATTGCTTGTCACGAAGGAAATTAATGTTAATTTGCTGCGTACGCTAAATTAATCTTGTTAAATTGTTTGCGCTACCGCAAACTTTTTAACTGATTCAATATATTAATTTGTGGAGAATAAGGGAAATTTGATTACGTCAATTAATTAAATTACATACGAAGTCTTATCCAATTGAAACTAATGAAGTTGATTTAGATCTCACTGGTAGTCATTTAATCTTCAAATAAGAGTGCTGGAGTAGAAAAAAGGTTTTAGAATACAAGTACCTGGGTATAAAACAGAGGCAATAAATTTGAACGATTAATTCTTTCTTTGTCTTCAGTTAGGTAGTTATATTAGTAATGTAGTTTAATGATGATTTATATATTTTAAGTCTTCAATTTGCTGGAACTGCTGGAAGAACTAAACGGCAGTGGTAGTCTACTATTAATTTATAGCAAAAAGAATAGATAGTATAGAGGGGTCCTGTCATAGTAAATTTTGTAGTCACAGTAAATTTACTGCCATCTATCGACACACGACTAAAACTCAAAACGAAAACGTATAAAATTATCAAAAAAATGTATGTATATGGATAAATCATTTTATTATTTTTATATCATTTTGATCCATGTTCATTCACTGATATCCAAATCAATGTGTTAAAATTGTTAAATATGAAACGGTGTCGTCACGCCATCTAGCCGCCCATACAACCATTTCTAGTCGCCGTTACGACGCGGTGTTGACACATCTTGTGTCGACACCGTCTGTTTCGGTCACACTTCCAGTCGCAGAGTCGTCGCCGTGTCGACACAGTTACCAGAAATGGGGAAGGGTCGACACATGACACAAAGTGACATAAAGTGTGGTCGCCGTGTGCACACATTGTTTCGGGTTTGCGACTACTTTATGCCAAAATCATTCGTTCATTCGTTCATTTTGTTCCTGTCAAATGGAAACTGTCAGATGGAAAAATAGTTAAATAAAAATAAGTGACATTAATACGCCATCTCTAAAACGGATTACAAGACGTAATTATATATTGTTTGGATTTATATTACAATAGGACTTAAATTATTATGGGGAATTAAACTGCTCGAGTGATTTGATAAACTAAGTGTAATATAATCAACGCGCCACCACATTGTTTTAGTTTAGCCGGAAATGAAATTGTTTACTTCTCAGTGCCTGTGTTCATAACTATATTATTTGATGCATTTTTAGTACTTCGATGCGTATACTATACTTAAATAACAGAAATAACGCTTTACATACTACGAAACTTGTTAATTATGATGTATAAATATGGTTTAAGGCTGAGAAATATTGCAGTCACAAAGTAGTCGCAAATGTTTCGACTTTGTGTCGACTCTGTGTTGACACATGACACGCGCTGTCAAAAGTAATAACAAAGTTACTGGATTTGCAAAATGGCTCCTTGTGTTCATTCGTTTTCAGATATTCTCAAAGTGTAAGAGCCATGCCGTGGTCAGAGATGAGGGCATTAATCGACTAACTGTTTATTCGACTAATTAATGAAATAAAAAAAGTTAATCCTCATATTTTAATCGCGATTAATTTAGTCGACCTAACATAGATTGAAATTGCATTAATCTGAATATTAATCGAATAAATTATCGATTAAATCTCGATTGAAAGTTGACAGGGGGACATTTTTGTACGTAAATGGAATAGGATTTGCATGTAAATATTTCCCACCTTTTCGGGACGGGGACAAATGGGAACACACAATTTTTGGATGTATTCCCATTTATTCCCGCAGGGAACAGATGGAATAGGATTTGGAAGTAAATATTTCCCATTTTTTCCCACCTTATCGGGTTGGGGACAAATGGGAACACACAATTTTCGGATGTAATCCCATTTATCCCCGCAGGGAACAGATGGAATAGTATTTGCATGTAAATATTTCCCATTTTTTCCCCACCTTATCGGGGTGGGGACAAATGGGAACACACAATTTTCGGATGTAATCCCATTTATCCTCGCAGGGAACAGATGGAATAGGATTTGCATGTAAATATTTTCCATTTTTTCCACCTTATCGGGGTGGGGACAAATGGGAACACACAATTTTCGGATGTATTCCCATTTATCCCCGCAGGGAACAGATGGAATAGGATTTGCATGTAAATATTTCCCTATTTTCCCACCTTTTCGGGGTGGGGACAAATGGGAACACACAATTTTCAGATGTAATCCCATTTATCCCCGCAGGGAACAGATGGAATAGTATTTGCATGTAAATATTTCCCATTTTTTCCACCTTATCGGGGTGGGGACAAATGGGAACCCACAATTTTCGGATGTATTCCCATTTATCTCCGTAGGGAACAGATGGAATAGGATTTGCATGTAAATATTTCCCATTTTTTCCCACCTTATCGGGATGGGGACAAATGGGAACACACACTTTTCAGATGTATTCCCTGGCGTGACAATGTGACGTAACGTGACAGGTGCGACATTTCGACAAGTGTCATTGTTGCTGACGTCATAGGCATCCATGGGCTACGGTTATCGCTTACCATCGGGCGGGCCGTATTCCTGTTTGTCACCATCATTGTATTATTTTTAAAAACTTTATTATATCGGCAAAAAACAGGTATTTCTCTTGCGATGTTTATGATGATAATGATGAAAATTGTCACAAGATTTCAAAGAACTTTCGGTAATTCTTGAGTTATGTGTCGGAATTTCGTGACAATTGTCGTATTTCTTGTGACAAATGTCATTAGCTTCGCAAAATAAGTACTTATGAACTGACGATATAGTGGAGTTTTTTTTTAATTAACATGTTGGTGGCAAACAACCACACCGCCCGTCTGATGGTAAGCGATTACCGTAGCCCATGGAGGCCTGTGACGTCAATTACAGTGATGTAGACAATTGTTGGACCTGTCACTTCCTAAAACCTATAAAACGATATTCATGACGACTTTTATGACAAAATGCGTAGCCGCCATCTTGGATTATAAAATGGTCATCATTTTCGAATTCTGCACTCCCTAAAACTTATAAATCGACATCCGTGACGACGCAAGTTATCTTTATTTTCAGAACTAACCAATTGCTACAGAATACAAAGGACAAAAAAAGAAGCAAGGAGGTAATGAAACAAGCAAAAATACTGATGATTCCTCGACGCAATTGGATGATTCTTAAATTGTGTCCAGATTTTTTTGTCATAAAAGTTTCTATTTTTCACATATAACTCACACAAGCTCCGTGACATTTCGACCTTGTAATTTTTTTTATGTTTTTTTTATCTATGCGTATCTCACTAGAATAATATAATCAAGGTATGTTTATGTTTGATGATTGAAATAGTAACTCTAAAAATTATCTTTGTGTCTTATATTCCTGCCGAAGACTTTTATATTTCCTTTTCCTTCTACACAAGTTAGGCCAAGTAATAAGAATTTAGGGCTCTCAATTTTATCTTGACTTCTACATCAGTAAAGCTACGAGGCCATGTTTGGTATCGTTTTCGTATAAATTCACAGTACCAAATTTAGTTATGGTATCACATTGACACCATTCCGAAGTAAAAACATATAAACTTATTAAAATACTTTCTTTTAAACTCCTCTTCACGCTTAAACTGCTGAGCAGTTTTAATTTAAAGGTACACATATATTTTGAGTCCCGAGACAGGACATAATAAGTTATCTCAAAAATCATCCTTTAAAGTAAAGTTGTGAAATGTGGTGCAGGGGGGAATTCAGAATTGAATTCTTGAAGTTAATACTTACTGTTTAAGTTTAGGTTTGAAGTCATGTTTTTTATCATTTTCAACTAAATCAAAGATGTAGAATTGTAGACCATCCCAAATTTCATATAAATCGGTTCAGCGGTTATTGATTTTCCGTACAAATTTTCACGCCACTTTTCACACCTTCAAAAGATGATTTTGGTTATAAGATCTATCCTATGTCCTGTTCTGGGACGCAAACTATTTCTATACCAAATTTCAACGAAATCGGTTCAGCGGTTAAGCGTCAAGAGGAGTTTAAAAATACCGGCCAAGTGCGAGCCGGACTCGCGTGTTAAGGGTTCCGTACATTAAGTCCGCCTCGCGCTTGGCTGCACATTTCTAATAGGTTTTCCTGTCATCTTAATAATCGTGATAGGTAAAGGACTATTTTGTGTATTTTTTTCAAAATTTGAGACCTAGTATTTTCGGAGATAAAGGGTGGGGGGGGGCAATGGTAATTTTTTGGGTATAAAATCAATTTGTTTACGTTACATGTCCGTCTTTGGGTCCCTAATTTACATATATGTACCAAATTTCAACTTAATTGGTCCAGTAGTTTCCGAGAAAATAGGCTGTGACAGACGGACAGACATACAGACGCACGAGTGATCCTATAAGGGTTCCATTTTTTCCTTTTGAGGTACGGAAGCCTAAAAAAATTGTTTTTAAATTTTGTGGAACACGGCCTAGCACCTTCACTGATGTAGAGATCAAGATAAAATTGAGAGCCCTAAATAAAGTTTCAAGAGCGGATATCTCAAAAACTATTCTATATATGGAAAAAATTGACTAAATAAACTTGTAACAAATTAAATTAACTTTCATTTTGTATAAGTGGCCATGTCGCTAAGATGCATAGTTTCCGAGATATAATCGAAAAACCGGAAAATGGGACCTTCAAAGCCCCCTCTCTCCCCCCCGCTCAAGGGCTACGGCCGAGGACTTTTGATATGTTCACCTCCTAACTTGTCCAAACCAAGTTACGGAGTCAAAAAGTGTGTTCCGAGCATTTCCCTCTACAACTTTTTTGAGCATTCGATGCCTGACCTAGTAGCGTATTGCATTTCTTTAAAAACTTTTCTGTAAAAGGTTGACGGGTGTTGGGTGTTTATATATATGGTTTTGGTCGATTTTTATCATTCGCATCGCCCATGATGACTTACTAGAATTACGAGCACACGAGACACTAATAGTAGTTTGACAAACCTTGGTTTTCAAGGGGTATTTTATGTTGACATTTGCTGTCACAAATGTGTCGACACCTTGTTACGGAAAAGTGTAGACACGGCGACGACACTTTGTTTCGAAACAATTCTAGACACATTGTGTGGACTCTGTTACGACACATCTGACATTTAGTTACCACTTTGATGATTCTGCGACTGGAATGGTTATATGGGCGAGCATAGGCTTAAGGTGTGTGCGGCATCTATTCGAGAATTACTTTTTCTTGATTTCCGAGGCACGTTTTTTCCTTAGACTTTATTCATCTTATACGAAGTTACATATGTCTTTGATTACAGGTACTTAGCATTGTATCTACTTTGGTGTATTCCTTTTTACATAAGTATATTATTAACTAAAATAGTTTGTGTTCATTTAAAAAAAATATGTGATACCATTAGAAGCACATTAATTTTTTTGTTATTTTCATGCTTTATTTTTCATCTAAAGGGCGCTGATTAAGTAACAGTCCGCCGGACGGTATCGGCCTGTCAGTTGTTTGGAACTGTCAAACTTTTGATCTGACAGGCAGATCTGTCCGGCGGACTATTAATCAGTGTGCCCCTAAAGAGAGTAGGGACCCACTGATTATCAGCCGGACGGTATCGGCCTGTCAGTTGTTCGGAGCTGTCAAAATTTTGTTCTAACTGACAGGCCGATACCGTCCGGCGGACTAATAGTCAGTGGGCCCCTTAAAGCATTGAAATGTTGTGTCGATCAGGTTCAACAACTTGGTGGACCGAGAAGAGCAGCGCGGTCGGCTGGCCGAGGTGCAGAAAGCGTTCAACTCGTTAGCGTTAGAAGCGCACGCTGCCGGCGCTGACGTCACCGACCTTCTGCGCAGTCCTGTCGAGATCCAATGCGAATTAGCTTTAGGTAAGTAGGACGACATTAGATATACGGCGCGGGAAATGATTTAGAGATTCACATAGTAAAGAAAGATATGTAACGTTCCAAGGCAAAAGGTACCTTGGCGGTTGGCGCTTACGCTATTATTAACGCCACTCTAATATTCAGCTGGGGCAATGCTACATTTTGCCTTGGATCGTCACATATCTTTACTATTTCATATCTAGTGAATCTCTAATTCATTTCCCGAATCGCGCCGTTAGACCTTAGGATATTAAGTTGCTGAAACCTACCGAAAACCAGGGATGGATAACACCGCCTATTACGTTGTAATGCTACAATTAGTGGATATTATACATATTCATATTTTAATAATGATATCATTACCCTAATTCACACTGGGTACTAATTACGCGGAAAATTTGATTGTAATTGAGACTATATTTGTGCTAATTACAACAACATTTCAACGTAATTAGTACGAATATGAACGAGGGTATCGTATGTTGATTTCGAGTCACGAGCTTTAGTTTAAGAATGTACGCGTTTATAATTATAGGTCATAACGACCTACATACTTACTACATTGAGTCTTAGAAAACCCAGAGTATTTTTTCGGTCTCAATTTTCGGTACTTGTACTCAGCTTTTAGTCAATGTTTTCTTCAATCCTAGCACACAAGGTGAGAGAGGAACATTTGTGATAAAAATATTTCTCCTTCTCAGTCGTGCACTCTTGTCAGAGATGTTAAATAGTGGTCGTGGCTGTTTTGGGTGACGCACATGGCTGGTCTTCATTTCTAGTTTTGTATTGGTGGACTTCCAACTTTCTCTTGCGATGTCTCTCCATTATTGACGGATGATAGAGTTGCTAGTGCACTCGACTACGGATGTGTTTGTAATTATAAAAAAACCGGCCAAGTGCGAGTCGGACTCGCACACGAAGGGTTCCGTACCATTACCTAAAAAAACGGTCACCCATCCAAGTACTGACCCCACCCGACGTTGCTTAACTTCGGTCAAAAATGACGTTTGTTGTATGGGAGCCCCACTTAAATCTTTATTTTATTATGTTTTTAGTATTTGTTGTTATAGCGGCAACAGAAATACGTCAACTGTGAAAATATCAGCTGTCTAGCTATCACGGTTCGTGAGATACAGCCTGGTGACGGACGGACGGACGGACGGACGGACGGACAGCGGAGTCTTAGAAATAGGATCCCGTTTTACCCTTTGGGTACGGAACCCTAAAAACAAAATTTCCTAAAGAAACTCCTATGAAACAAACAAAATTTAAAAAGACATCAACGCGTGCCGACTGAACCTCATTCACTTTGATTACTATACAACACCTTATCTTAAGTACCTACTATTTAAGACTAATGCCTTGAGCATAATAACGAGGACCATCAGCATTCATCAAATCGCGCCGCACCGCTGTCACAACGAGATCGCTTACATAGGACACTTCTATGGGCATCAAAGGATTGATTGAGCCGCCTCGCGCCGCGTCCCGCCGTTTCGCTTCGGGATCGCGCGATGTTCGCCTACATAAGACGCTGCGTAAGCAAGATCCATATTTATTAAAAAACTTTCAACTTTCAAGATTCTTACAGATTCTGTCAAACAACATCCCATTTGACAGTATCTGTCAACAATAATACTTAAGTCATTTTATTTTGTACTTAACCATGACAAAATATGATCTTACACTAAATTTGACAAAAAAACTGTCAAATTTGACAGTTTGACAGATCATGTCAATATACACTGGGACACTATAACATGTCACTTTGTACCAAATATTCCCATACGAAACCCAAAAAGTCGCCCAAAAATATATAAGCACAGCGATCACTGGGGCTGCAAGTGCGTTGCCGGCCCTTAAGATGAGAAATGCAGTCTACAAAAAATTACCCAACATTGACATTTAGTACTAAACTATGACAAAATATAATACTTTACACTAAATTTGACAAAAACGAACAAATTTGACAGTTTGACAGATTATGTCAATATACATTATGCCATGTCACTTTGTACTAAATATTACCATACACATAAATGCATGTATATAAGTAGCGTACACGAAGAGAGGCCTATAGGTCAGCAGTGGGCGACTGAAAGCGAAAATGATGATGATGATGATTACCATATAATTACCTATTCTATTCTATTCTATTCAATAATAATATTTAATTAATTTTATTTTGTACTTAACCATGACAAAATATGATCTTACACTAAATTTGACAAAAACTGTCAAATTTGACAGTTTGACAGATCATGTCAATATACACTGGGACACTGTAACATGTCCCTTTGTACCAAATATTCCCATACGAAACCCAAAAACTCGCCCAAAAATACATACGCACAGCGATCACTGGGGCTGCAAGTGCGTTGCCGGCCCTTAAGATGAGAAATGCAGTCTACAAAAAATTACCCAACATTGACATTTAGTACTAAACTATGACAAAATATAATACTCTATACTAAATTTGACAAAAAAAAACAAATTTGACAGTTTGACAGATTATGTCAATATACATTATGCCATGTCACTTTGTACTAAATATTACCATACACATAAATGCATGTATATAAGTGGCGTACACGAAGAGAGGCCTATAGGTCAGCAGTGGGCGACTGAAAGCGAAAATGATGATGATGATGATTACCATATAATTACCTATTCTATTCTATTCTATTCTATTCAATAATAATATTTAAGTAATTTTATTTTGTACTTAACCATGACATAATATGATCTTACACTAAATTTGACAAAAACTGTCAAATTTGACAGTTTGACAGATCATGTCAATATACACTGGGACACTGTAACATGTCCCTTTGTACCAAATATTCCCATACGAAACCCAAAAACTCGCCCAAAAATACATAAGCACAGCGATCACTGGGGCTGCAAGTGCGTTGCCGGCCCTTAAGATGAGAAATGCAGTCTACAAAAAATTACCCAACATTGACATTTAGTACTAAACTATGACAAAATATAATACTTTACACTAAATTTGACAAAAAAAAACAAATTTGACAGTTTGACAGATTATGTCAATATACATTATGCCATGTCACTTACTAAATATTACCATACACATAAATGCATGTATATAAGTGGCGTACACGAAGAGAGGCCTATACTCAGCAGTGGGCGACTGAAAGCGAAAATGATGATGATGATGATGATGATGATGATGATGATGATGATGATGATGATGATGATTACCATATAAATCATGACCCGAACTTACTAACCCGAAATTACAAAAAAAAAATTAATCTATGTAAAACGGTCAAGTGCGAGTCGGATTTCAATATATCCATACATAAAAGTCATCAGCGCCTGATGGAGTTAATAGCAAAGTTTTTTCGTAAATTCGTACCTTCAGAACGATACATCTCGAAAACGGTAAGAGATAAAGCAAAATGGACTTCAGTTTTGAGCTATCGTTAGTACTAAGTACCAAACGATTAATGCATTTCCGTATACATAGACCTTTTTTGGGACCGATTTGGACAAAAAAAAATCAAAAAATTAAAAATAAAAATTTGACCCGGGTCTAAAATCTTTATTTTTAGAGCTAGAGAGATGAAAAAAAAAACCGTTTCTGTAAAATTTTAATATCTTTTGTTCAACCCCAAATCCAACCATATAGTCTTGTAACTTTAATTTAAAAAAAAAATAACTTTGGTCAAAAATCACGTTTGTTGTATGGGAGCCCCATTTAAATCTTTATTTTATTCTGTTTTTAGTATTTGTTGTTATAGCGGCAACAGAAATACATAGTCTGTGAAAATTTCAACTGTCTAGCTATCACGGTTCGTGAGATACAGCCTGGTGACAGACGGACGGACGGACGGACGGACGGACGGACAGCGAAGTCTTAGTAATAGGGTCCCGTTTTACCCTTTGGGTACGGAACCCTAAAAAAAAATAGTCCAGCATAAATTTGATAATCGCAAAAAACCACACAACATTAACCTGAGTTTAGTGATCAACTCATTTAATATGAATCTTTTTTTTATATTTACTTTATTATATTTTTTATATTTACTTGATATGAGAAACAAAATTTTCTTTTGAACTACCTACTTATTCGCTGTGCTGAATAAGATGCTCTATTAATTCAAAAATAATACGAGTGGGTAATATCCTTCAGTTTTATAGGGTAATAGTAAAACGTTACTGAAACTGGAAATTGCGACTTTTATTGTCTTCTTGCGTAGAAAAACGTAACCAATAAATTCCTCGCTTGTTAGCTTAAGGTAGTTACCATAACTTTGACCTATCAAAAGTTTTCTAACGCGCTTCCTTCGCGTCATCACGTGATGCTCTTCCAATATCCAAGTGTACCTTTTCTGCCGGATTCGAACTTTAAGATACGTCAATTAATAGATTGCAAACGATATGGATTAGATATGTCAGTGTCAAAATTGACGTATTTGTTGGAAGAAACGTCACATTTGACACTGACATATCTAATCCATATCGTTTCCAGATCTATTAATTGACGTATCTCAAAGTTAGAATCGGGCCGTTTGTCATACAATTTCCTCGTGGAAACTTTGTTATAATCCTTTTTTATGAGTTGCAAATTTTTCAAGACATATTAAAAGATGTGACGTTTCCAGAGAGAAAATACGATATTGTTGGCCGTTGTTTGGATGGAATTCTAATTGTATTGTTATGGCATTAAAGCCTTATTGACATTGAACGCGTACCTTTTGATGGCGTTTTTCGTTATAAGGTTAGTTGGGATAAAAAGACCACTGGGGCAATACAAATACTTGTAGGGAATCCTCATAACGATTGTCTTGACACGATACGAGACATAACAAAAGACACAAAATAAACTACCTATTATGTTTGTCTTATTTACCTTATATGACTTTAATCTGACATGACTGTAAACATTTTCATATAATAACATTAAGTAGGTACAGTCAGCCAAGAAAGTGGTCTACCACTTTTCGACTCTTGGCTGACTTTCTTGGCTGACTGTAATACCTCATTTTTCGCCACCATTTCGGTTGATTGATATTAGCATTGTCTGCAATGTTACACGCATTGAAAGTGACACTTGTTTTGACAGTAGTGATGTTTCTTTTCCTTTTACAGAATTTTAGCTGGAGTACGGTGACAGCTGTCATTTCCATACAATTTATCTAAAACCTTTAAACGAACAATTCTTGTTTGTTTATTTATTTACAGGGTCCTTCCTGTAACAGACAATGACAGCTGTTACCGCACCCAATCTGATGTGAAAAATGTCATCGTTCCCACGAGGAAGAAATGTGCACTGTCTATCCAGTTTCTCATATATTTCCACTTTCAACACCGACCCGTGAAAGGATTAGTGGTCGGTACAAAATGAGGTTAAAATTAAGCTACATTATAGCTATATTATGTGATAAATGAGAAAGCTCTACCGCCGCCCGCCGCGTACGTACGCGTCGTACTTATTTTTAATGAAGGGGGAAATTAGGTAATATTCGTTGGGTCAGAGGTAATAAAAAACGTATTAAAAAGGATAATAACATGTCGGTTATATTAATTGTGCAAGCTAAATGGAATTTTAGAATAAATAGTTACTTATATTTTTATATTACCTAAACAATTAATTTGGGATACGTAAGTAATAATCCAAATATATTTTTAGTATCTTATACTTAAATTTGTTCTTCTTCAACCTAGCGTTTTCTCGGCCTAGTGCCAGGGTCCGCTTTCCTGCTCAATCTTCGCCACTTTGCCCGGTCTTCGACATCCTTAGATGTGTAAGATTGTTCTCTTCCATGTCCGCTGTCACTACTTTCAGCCAGCGCTTCTTATAGGCCTACCACGGCCGCGTGATCTAGGGCCTTGGCATTTATTTCCGACGTACGGCTCGATTCGGGAAATGAATAAGAGATGCACTAGATATGAAATAGTAAAGATATGTGACGTTCCACGGCAAAAGGTACCTTATGGCGGCTGGCGCCGCGATTCGGGAAATTTATTAGAGATAATCGTAAGCGCCAACCGCCATAAGGTACCTTTATCCGTGGGACGTGACATATCTTTACTATATCGTATCTAGTTAATCTCTAATTCACTTTCCGAATCGCGCCGGTAGTCTACCGGTTAGCGGCGTATATGGCCATACCATCGGAGGCGACTTTCCTACAGTTTATTCGCTACGTCACGGAATTTATACAGAAAATTGTTATTTTTATAATGATTTACAATCTTTTGAGCACATTAACATTGTCGGATCGTGCCTCCCCATTATAGCTGTGCCGTAAAAAGTGCATAAAATTTCGATGTAATATCACATACCCCGGCCGGCGAGAGCAAAAATGCGTTGACAGCTTAATAGTGCGAGGACACACACTTTGGTCGATGTCGATAAAAACAACACGATGTACTGGACCACCGTTATGATATGCAGAAGTATTAATTATTGTTGTAAACAAAATTAAAACCAAGTGTTTGTATTTATTCAGTATTTTATGTAATTTTCGTAATATACAATTAGCATTTTTTCTAAATTTTCTGATTTTAAACTCCTTCGCCTTGCCGATAAAATCCATTTCATCCAACTAAAGGACCCTTCTAAATCTACTGTAGTAATCGGAGCAAAACGAAATAATTCATAGTGATTATGAATTTGTTCTGTATTAGGTAGTTCCACTTCTCTGCCAGATATCAATTTATTTAAATTGTTTAAAGTTAAAATGCCAACGTTCTTCTTCAACACATTCTGATACTTATTGTGAATAACTTTATAATAATAATAATTTTATGTTGATAGAAAATTGTTTTAGGGTTATTCTTAGAAACGCGTGGAGGTATCAAGTTGAAATAAATAACAAATACTAATGGCTCAGTTTAAAAAAATCATTGTGCTTAATTAAAAGTCGACTATTCTATCGACATCCATATGTCGATAGAATAGTCGATATTTAATTAAGCACTAGGAGCAGACGCATTTTTGCTCTCGCCGGCCGGGGTATGAATATCACTAAACATTTTGTGGCATCATCCAACAACTCCAAGTACCCTTCATTTGTAGTTAAAAAATTAAATCGTTCTTTTATTATTGTTTTGATTGGAATAACTATTAGAAATTACGGATATAAAGGAAAATTTTGGCGCATTATTTAAAACCACGAAAGTTGTGAGTTACTCATAGTTCCTTCGGATAAACCAGTGGTAGGTAGTAGTGCTACGACCGTAGCTGTGTAAGAATGATTAACACATTCACTGCCGCTAGCGACCCGCTGGGCGGGTTCTCTGTTCGTAGGCGCTTTCCGCTACATACGGTTTTTCCCGTGTTATCGGCTACGCGCGTAGCTCGCGCTGGCACTGAATGTGTAATTGTGTATATGCCTTGTTACTAAACTTCTTTATTCATCCGCCAAAAAAGTGTCTGCAATATTAGACGCAAAGGCCAATGATGACGATGTTACTAAAAGTTTATTTTAAGGCCTCAGGAACGTAACGATCGTTAAGTTGCGCTGGGTAGCGATAGATTAAAATTCAAGCATACCTACCTGTTACGATATCTATGTCAGCGGTCGATCGTAAGATCAGGCATATCGTGAAATTCCTAGGCATATCGTGAAACGTGAAAATCTTTGATTCGTTCCCTGATTCGACGCAGTATTTCTGGGCAGTTTGCCCTTCGGGCATCTGAAGCAACCTAACGAACCTATCCTACCTATATATTGGTTTAATGTGACTATCGTCAAAACATTACACAGGAACATTACGATCTGCCTGATCTTACGATCGGCCGCCGACATATACACGTCGAATCTACATGTTTACGTATACACCATAATATGCAGTCGCATGCAGTGCCAACTTCTGTGGTTGTGGTGAGAAGTTTGAGGTTAGAGCGAAGTGTCGGGTGTTAGAATTCCTAGTTTAGAGCTTTGTGCCGCGCTATTGCGAGTTTATTGGAATATTAGGTTGTCAAATAACCACATTTCTATAGACAAAATTGTGTGATAAACCTAAATTGTATGACACAGAATCATTAAGTCTAATGTATATTTATTTTTCGTATTCTCCTCCCTCCTCCTCCTATTAGTGGTTTTTGTTGTAAATACAAGGGATTTTATGGTTAGAAGTTGTGATACTAGTAAAATGCGCCGCAAGTTGTGTCGTGAGACATTTCAAACTTGAAACTGCAAGAAGTACTAATAGCTGGTATACGCTTTTAATATAGAAATTAAGAATTAAAAAAACAATGTACTATTTACAAGAAATATATTTTGCAAATAACTATTTTTAATGCCCTTGTGTTTTTACCGGTTACGGTACTTCTAGATTATTCATTTCATAAATTTTTTCACAGATCTTCTATCAACCGGTAACCATCCTAAGGGCGTCATAGCAGTCTTCAGAGACTGTCCGGCGCCGGAGGCGGATGACTCGAAGATCGCAGTCCTAGCGCATTCTAGGTTAAAAGCACTGAAAAGAAAATTAGAAGATACTTTACCTGAGAATCATATCATTAGGCTTGAGTAAGTTACTTTTTACCTTGTTGTTACTTAATAATATAATAGTCGAACGCGAGATGTATACCACAACTTACAAAAATCTTGGTACGGTCAACCGGGGTCAATATGGATGGCTGGGGTGAATACGGACAACACTTTAAATGTGATTTACCTAAATAATTCTAATTATCCACTCAAATTGCATTATACAAAATCGATTATTATTTTCAATCGACTATTATTTGTGTGGGTATGTTTTAATAAATTGTCAGGTAAATCACATTATTAGTTTTCTCCCTATTCACCCCGGTTGAGGGTATACTTACTTGGTATGTATTACATGATAATACATGGTATTTATTAGTCGTTGTTAGACCACGGAAACACAGAATGGGTGTCTAACTATTAGATTACAAAACAGAATCTTATTATTGAATCAGAGAGCTTTTCGATATTACTATTACTACTTTAGTTCTGGATAATGTAGCTACATACGTAAGTCTAAGCAATGTACGAGGCCCAGGGCCGTCTTAAACTATGCTGAGGCCCTTGGGCACATATAAGAATTTGGGGCCCATTTGGAAATTTTAAAAAGTAAATTAAACTAACATTTTTCTACTTTGATCTTCTATTTATTATGATTAATCAAATATATTGTTACTGTCTGCCCTCGGGGCCCCCCAAGGAAGGGGGCCCTGGGCACGGGCCCCGTGTGCCCTTATGGTAAAGACGGCACTGACGAGGCCACCATTGCTGGGGCTAGAGCGGTTGTTAGAAAAGACGGCCGTGTACATATGCTGTATATTACAGGTCGTCATCAGCAGAGTCGTCTCGGACGGACGCTGCATCCGATAACGAGGAGAGACTGGCGCCGCTGCGGGAGGCGGTGCAGGTGTGCGTGAGCGCGCTGCTCGACGAGAGTCTCAGCACCGAGCCCGACCAGGGCAAGGGAAGAAAAAAGACTGTCCAGGTAAAATACTATTGCTCGATCCGCTTGGATCTTTTCAAAACCGCGCCCCAGGTCGTCATCAGCAGAGTCGTCCCGGACGGACGCTGCATCCGACAGCGAGGAGAGACTGGCGCCGCTGCGGGAGGCGGTGCAGGCGTGCGTGAGCGCGCTGCTCGACGAGAGTCTCAGCACCGAGCCCGACCAGGGCAAGGGAAGGAAAAATACTGTCCAGGTAAAATATATAATTCGTCTGCGTGGAATTAGTAACAGCAGCTAAAGTAGGCATAGCGCCTGGATAATGCTAATAGCAATCATTCAATTCGCGCATTGCTTACTTCAATTATTAGGCAATTCATTAACTCTTTCAATTCCGACCTTTGCACTCTCTTCAGGGATGATTTCTGACATAAAAACTACCCTATGTCCTTCCCCGGGACTCAAACTAGCTCTATACCAAATTTCAACTAAATCGGTTCAGCGGCTTAAGCGTGAAGAGGTAACAGACAGACAGACACACTTTCGCCTTTATAATATTAGTATGGATATATATAGAATTGCTCTATCCAAGCATTCCAGGCTTTACACACTATTTCTTTGGCAAAACTTTGATATTTAGTCACGAGGCCCTTCGAAATTTTTTGGCTTGCAATTAAACCGATTATTGTCTGTATTACTAATTACTGTCTTTACCGCATTGGCGAATTAATTTTGTTAAATTCCTCAACTCGGTTTAACTCCGTTTATTGAACAAAGAATTTATTACCGCCAAACGTAAACTAATTGATAAAGTTCGAGTCAAACTCAATCAAGTCAATTTGAAGTTCTTTGGACGGCCGTCGATATACCTAATTTATCAATAACTTCACTACGTCCCGTCCCTTTTGTTTCAGGAAGTTTTCTTGGAACACATCACTCATCTTAGAATATGTATAGAACATAGGCGTCAGTATAAGGTAAATGTTAAGCAAATCGAGGATGCAGCGAAGAGTATACTAAGCAACGCAAACGAAAACTACGAAAACCGGACGCGACACCCTCCGGTGTTAATATATGGGCCGGACGCTTCTGGGAAAAGTACTTTATTGACACATTTGTATTACAAATGCGAGGAAGTTTTTCCCAAACCTGTTCTAAGGATAATAAGGTTTTCGGCTTCCACTCCGAGATCGGCCTACAATTTGGAACTTTTGAGAGTTATGTGCCAACAGATATCTATTATCTTGAACATTCCGGAAGGCTACTTGCCAAAAGACGCCAGTTTTGATCCTTTATATATTAATAATTGGTTTCAAAGTTTATTGAGGAGATGCGAGGACATGGAGAATGAGATTTTGCTTATATTTATTGATAACGTGCATAGAGTGAATCCGCTGGAGTGTGACATAGTGACAGGGTTGTCATGGTTACCGATGTCTTTACCACGGAACGTGTTCCTGGTGTGCACAAGCGCAGTTCCACTCGAGCAGCTGCAGCTGACTCCTGCGCAGAAGGAGAAGTTCAAGGTGCAGCAATGCTACCATCTCCTCGATGCCATAGCCGAGACCCCAGAGAACAACAGCTACGGAGACTACATCGACAGTGCCTTTGATAAATTAGAAGCCGTCTTCGGATCTAAAGCCTTTAGTAAATTAGCAGGTACGTAATCTAATCTACACTGTACTTAGGGATAATCGTATTGCTAATTTATTACCCTATTATTCATAAAACTTTACGGGCCTGATTTAGTTTAATTATGTATCCCTTTCTTACAAGAACATGTCAAACAGACAGATAAAGACAAACGATTCATATCTAATTCAGGCCGTAACGCGTTTATGAATAACGCGATTAATACGCAATTAATTCTGGTCGTGATTTTAGGTTATATAACTTGTTCGGAGTTCGGCCTCACGGAGCTTGAGTTGCTGGAACTCCTAATGCCAACGAGTAACAGCGACGCGGTTATTACGCTCAAGGATGCCAACTTTAACTTTTCTACTTTATGTGTCGCCAAATATAAGATGAGTAAGTGACAATCTGACGTTAACTTTCCTAAGAGGCTTTGAAATATCCATTATCTTCCACATTAAAAGTTTTGGGATACTGTAGCTGTTTATGAAATATTTATCAAGGATACTTTAGAGCGACAAGATGTTGTTACTCGTACGAATTTAGTTATCTCTAATTTTGCAGCTTTGGCGTATTTAGCATGGTTCATTTAAATGTAACTAGTAGTTGAGCATAAATTTGCAAGCGGCATCTGTACCAATTAGTGGATTTAGGTATTCCGCGACGCACGCGTTGCCGCAATATATGATAAATTAATTTAGGGGGAAGGAAATTTCACAAACAGGTGTAATCGCTTCTCACACTGTCTTACGCATATAGTTAACATACTCTTTGATCTTGCCGCTATCTATCTTATAGGAAATAAAACATATAAAATGTAGTTTATTATTCAATGTTGATTTATTACCGAACCTTAAAAAAAATAACTGTGCTATGATGAAAAATACATATCAACTTTATGAGTATTATCACGTTTTGGTTGCCAGACTAAAAGTATGGCCAGTTAAATAAAGTTGCCGTGAATATTAACCATTAAATATGTAGTGTAGCTTGTCCCACCACGCATAATAATTGTTTATTAATTTGATTTTCCCTAGGGCACGGTGCTGGATTGTTTTAATTTTTGAAAATTACGTAATTTACATACGATTGTTGCCCCATTACTATGTAGTGGAGCAGTACCTATTAGGTACTATAATGCATACATAGTACCTAATAGGTACTGCTCCATTCCCATTTCTTTCTCAGAGCCTCTCATAGCAGAGAACGTAGTATCGGGTAGAAGCACGTGGCGCTGGCGTGCCGCGGCGGCCGGGGCGCGCGCGCGCAGGCGCTACGTGCGCGTGCAGAGCGCGCTCAGAGACGCGCACTCCGACCTGGCGGCGCTGCACTTTGCGAATTTCCTGCAGGATCCCGACGACACGGATACTTCAGAAACACAAGAGCCGGGTAAGATGTTTCTTAACTAGCTCGGCGCGTCGTGTCTCTAATCAAAGCTTGCAACAACAAACCAAATTATGTAATAATTATAACCAAATTATGTAGGTAAATCCTAAGGGAATCATACTATGCCTTCTTTAGGGCTGATTTAGACAGCGCGCGAACTCGCATGCGATTTTAGTTAGGCACATTGTGGACTGTTGGTTACATCAAATTCAATCGACCGATAAAAAACCGCAATGAAATTAAACTCGCATGCGAGTTCTCGCATCGTCTAAATAAGCCTTACTGTCGATATCTTGTGAGTCAAGTTACATACATTAATTCATTATACACCGGTCGGGTGGATAACTACTGTAGGTCGTTATTAATTGTGCGCTCCCATCAGGCGCGGATCCACCGTTGTGGGCACGGTGGGCATGCCCACAACCCTAATAGGGTGCCCTATTGACTCCCCGAGTAGCATTACGCCGATTTTTGTTTCGCAGACGCTTTGGCAGAGGAACATTTGGCAAATACCTGAATATAACTAGTGGCTCTGTGAGCTGTAGACCATACCTGTAAGCATACTTTATTAGGACCGTGTACGACGATAGCGCCACACAGCGCCTTGATCAATCGACGTAACGAAAATGTTAATTTATTCAGAACAAAAAACCGGGCAAGTGCGAGTCGGACTCGCGCACGAAGGGTTCCGTACCATAATGCAAAAAAAAAAACAAAAACAAAAGCAAAAAAAAACCGTCACCCATCCAAGTACTGACCACTCCCGACGTTGCTTAACTTTGGTCAAAAATCACGTTTGTTGTATGGGAGCCCCATTTAAATCTTTATTTTATTCTGTTTTTAGTATTTGTTGTTATAGCGGCAACAGAAATACATTATCTGTGAAAATTTCAACTGTCTATCTATCACGGTTCGTGAGATACAGCCTGGTGACGGACGGACGGACGGACAGCGAAGTCTTAGTAATAGGGTCCCGTTTTACCCTTTGGGTACGGAACCCTAAAAAAGAAATACGAAGTTTAAGTTTTTTGCCATTTTCTCTGTAAGCATGTCTATAAAAGAAATACTCTTATGATATCGATACGACTATTTGTTTATAAGCGAGGTATCACGAGTCCGCCATTTTTTTACATTTCCAAAAACTGGATCGAAAAATAAATTCTATTAACTCATAGAATCTAGTCACAAAATTTCGAGAGAATTGGTTGAGAAATTGTGACCTGTAGAGGAGAACATCCGGACATACGAAAGCAAAATGCCCGAGTCAAAACGTAGACCTTCGCTACGCTTCGGTCAATTATAGAAAATATAATGTAGTGTCATCGCTAATGGAGTGCCACTTGACAAAAACTTTTTAAAAAAGTTATAAAACGTTACTCGACTAAAGGTTGCTTGATGAAAAGATTACGCTTGCAAATGAAATTCTTCTTAATATTTAAATGGTCTGCTAATTTACACAGAAGCAAACTGAATGATATGTGAATCAAGATGCTACCAAAAGTTACATCGACGTATAATTGACTCTGCGAAACGATTTTCGGCAAAACTTTGTAAGCGAATCGACAATCTGCAAAAAAATGGTCGGGGAATCATTAGGGTAGGCACCCCGGCTGAATACAGAGCCCTAGTTATTTGCAAGAATATAGATTATTCACTAACATGGCCAATTATTTCTAGCTTAATGCCAGCTGTTAATTTACAGCCGAAGAAGTTTTTAGCTAAAAAGTGTCATTCTATGGAACTTGCTAACTATGTAAACAAAAGTCACTAGTAAATTGACATTCAGAGACTATTTTAATATGACAAAGAGAGTGTATAAGGGAGAAGTGGAAGGGGGAGTTGGAAGGGGTAGACCTCGGCGGACTTTATCTGATCAGATCGGGGAAATCCTGAAGAAAGGCCAGGATAAGAGCACCCTAAACCGGCGAGCGTGTATGAGGAATGTTATGAATGTGAAGGAAGCGAAAGAGGTATTTCAGGATCGTATAGTTCGTTTTTTTTAGCATTAGAAAGAACTTGCAAGAAGGTAAGCGATCTTGACATGTCTTTTAATTGAAAAACGCTTTTTAAAAATCAAAAACTATTACTTATGAAAGCAGAAGAATATAAATGATCGTATTAGATTCATAATTGTTACATATTTGCCGTGACTTATTTTTAAAACGTGTTTTTCAATTAAAAGACACATCAAGATTGTTTACCTAATTTCTAATGCTAAAAAAAACGAAGTATAGCAAGTGGAAATCCGTGGTCTCTGCCAACCCCTCCGGTAAATAGGCGTGATTATATGTATGTATGTATGTATGTATGTATGTATGTATGTATGTATGTATGTATGTATGTATGTATGTATGTATGTATGTATGTATGTATGTATTTTAATATGGCGGTTTGTTTACATAGTTAACAAGTTCCATAGAATGACTATCTAAGTGTGCATAGACTGAAATAAATCGCTTGAGATCCCTCTACGAATTTATTGGTCGGGAAATCATCAGGTACCCTCGACTCGCACTTGGCCGATTTTGGAGTGGCTGTGACCACAACCTTTTTTGAGGGCTGGATCCGCGCCTGGCTCCCATAATTACAAAGGTACCGTTAAGCTGTTAATCCCGGTGGTAGGCAACCCACTCCAATTAAAAATGGATTATGGCTCGGCGGAAAATTTAAAAGTTTCGTTATAATTTTGATTTCATTACCGTTAGGGTTTAGCCCTGAATTTTAAATACCACAGATTATTAAGTTATTATTACAAAATAATAAAATAAATCACATGCATTGCACAGTTTACCTGCTCGTTCACTTTGATCCCGGGCAAAAGTTGCAACGTAAATTTGAAATATCGGTTGAGCATACTTATATAACTAAAGCTCCTTTGACTCACATGATACTCGAGCCTGAGACTGGCAGTCGAGAAAATCTGATATCGGTAAATTGTTCTTCGTTTTTGCAACGCGATTGCAAATTGAATTAGCTGCTCGAGATAGCGTTCCAGCGTTTCAAACTGAGCTGAACTACATATTACATGTCCCGATGAATTTATGCAGCAACATGTTCTTTTAGCGCTGGAATGTTTCACGTAAAGTAACGTGTTTTAGTATTTCGTGAAAGTACTCTTCATAAATTATGTATAACCTGGGTTAGAACTTGTATTTATATGAAAACATTTCTAATATCGTACTTTACTTGGACACGTTGGTTTTGATAGCGGATATTTAACTAAAATTATGTATTAGAAAAAGGTTTACAAGACTTAGTTTACCTCTAGTTTTTAGATTGACTTTATTACTTAAGACCTATTTTAGAAATGTATTTAATAAATTGAGTTTGTATAATTGTCGTTATCGTATCTTAGTGATGTCTAAAAGATTTTCTGCACAAAAGATCCCTATGGGTCGAAGTGTACCCGCAAGGGCCCCCGAAAACAATAAGATAAGATTGTGGGCTACTTTCCCACTTACACTTATACCTACACTTACACTACACTTAACTAATATTAATACTCTTATATAAAACATAATATTAATATATACACATATTTATTTATATACATTTATTTACATTTACACAATAATCATATACACGTTATATTTACATATCGTCCGTCAATTCTTGACGTTGCCAACAAGTCGGGTGCAATGCACACGCGCACCGCGATAGCAATCCTTTGTTCGGAGCGCCCGGTTCTGAGACCCGCTCCGTGCCGGCCGGCCATCGCCGCTCCCCGCCTCAGTCTATGCACAGTACTGACGCGAAACGCATGTCGCTTGTGACCGCTAGACGCATTACGTTCGCTATCGCTTATGCTTTTGTTGACGCTTAATTTCTATTTCTATATTTCTTCCGTACTGTTACCTTCTGTGTTTCTATCTTCCGAACTTTGGACATTCCTTCTGTGTTGTATATATTCTTGACATTATAATATTTATTGGAGAAAGTGGACGTTTGGATTACTGTGGCTGAGATACGTCACGCACCCTATCTACATCCCCATACTGGTGACCCCTGAAGAACACAGTACCAAGAGGATAACATCAGAAAACCGTACGTAGAAGTGTCGAGCAAAATAGACAAAGGAAATACCGTTATGTCGCCCATTACACAAGTACCGGCGGCAGTGCCTGTTCCCACTGCACCATCCGTCACAACTGCGCCGCTTGGTTCCACTACAACAACGACTCCGTCATCCGAAGTTTTTAGAGTCGGAGTACGACTTCCACCTTTTTGGCCAGAGGAACCCGCGATTTGGTTCTCGCAGGTTGAGGGTCAGTTCGACATAGCCGGCATCACCAATGACCTGACAAAGTTCCATTATGTCGTCAGTCAGTTAGATCGACAGTTTGCAAAGGAGGTCAGGGATATTATCACCAATCCACCGGCAGCTGACAAATATGCTAAGCTGAAGAGTGAACTCATCAGTCGACTGAGCGATACCACCGAGCGACAGATCCAGCAACTCCTGCATCATGAAGAGCTGGGAGACCGTAAGCCGTCTCAGTTCCTGCGTCACCTGCAGGCTCTGGCAGCTAAGCGCATATCGGACGACGTTTTACGCATGATGTGGACCAACAGATTACCCGCGAGCATCCAAACTGTCCTCGCAGGGCATCCAGATGCTTCGTTGGACATTATCGCAGACCTTGCTGACAGGGTCCACGACATCGGCCCACGCTGCGCTTGTTCGTCGCACGTCGCTTCTGCAGGCTCCGAGCAACCTGGCTCCAGTACTGACGCCTTGGCGAGGGAGATAGCTGCGCTTAGGAGAGAGGTTCGTGCCTTGAAGATGGATCGTGAAGGAGGAAGATCGCGCTCAAGGAATCCCAGCCGCTCTAGAAGGCAGAGTCGTTCCAGCACCAGGTCCCAGTCCAGTTATAGGAAATTCCCCATCTGCTGGTACCATTCAAGACATGGCGAGAATGCTAGCAAGTGCGTACAACCCTGCGATTACAAGAAGTCGGGAAATGCCATGGGCAGTCGGTAATGGCGACTCCTGACCGCCCTGTCACATCGCGTCGCCTGTTTGTCACCGACAGAAGGTCGAAGCTGCAGTTTTTGGTCGACACCGGTAGCGACCTCTGCGTCTTCCCCAAGTCGTTACTGCACGAGCGTCGAGCACCGACGGGGTACAACCTTTCTGCAGCCAATGGGACACCCATCGAAACCTACGGTTACGCGCATCTTAACCTGGACCTTGGACTTCGACGCGACTTTCCGTGGCGTTTTGTGGTAGCTATGGTTACTAAACCGATTATAGGGGCAGATTTTCTAGCGCACTATAATTTAATTGTAGATTGTGGGGGTAAGAGGCTAGGTAGTATTGTAGATAACATCACTAGTTTATATGTTAATGCTGTTTCTGCTATTAATACTAGTGATATATTTTCTGTAAAGGTCATGAACGGCAGCGATTCCTGCTACCATCAAATATTGTCACAGGAATATCCTGAGATCACACGACCTGCTGGCATACACCGCACTATACCACACAACACACAACACCACATTCGCACCACTCCAGGTCCCCCGGTATCCTGCGCTCCGAGACGTCTTGCCCCTGACAAGCTGAAGCTGGCGAGGCAAGAGTTTGAAGGTATGTTGGCTAGCGGCACGGCACGACCATCAGAGAGCCCTTGGTCGTCACCACTGCACCTGGCGCCTAAAAAAGATAATGGGTGGCGCCCTTGTGGTGATTACCGTCAGCTCAACGCCCGTACCGTCCCTGACAAATACCCCATCAGGCATTTGCATGATTTCACCCACAGCATATCTGGTTGTAAGGTCTTTAGTACCATTGACCTCGTAAAGGCTTACAACCAGATACCTGTCTGTCCGGAGGACATACCGAAGACGGCCATCACTACACCCTTCGGTATGTTCGAGTTTCCGTTTATGACATTCGGACTCCGGAACGCAGGCCAAACCTTTCAGAGGTTCGTGGACGAGCTGACACGCGGGCTGGACTTCGTCTACTGCTACTTGGACGACTTCTTAGTCTTTTCCAGAGACGAAGAGCAGCACAAACAGCACCTACGTGAAGTTTTTACCAGACTCCGAGACTACGGCATGGTAATCAACGTGTCTAAGTGCGTCTTTGGGGCTCCACAGGTAACTTTTTTAGGTTACCTGATTTCTGAGAGCGGTACCAAACCCTTAGACACGAAAGTCCAAGCCATACGTGACTTTCCACCACCCAAGGACGTCAAGCAGCTGAGGAAATTTTTGGGTATGGCCAACTTTTACAGGCGATTCCTGTCACATGCCGCCCAAATCCAAGCACCTCTCAACGCACTCCTGGGTGGAGCAGTCAAAGGTTCCAAACCCATCAACCTGACCGGCGATGCTCTGAAGGCTTTCAACGAGACCAAGGAAAGCCTATCCAACGCAGCGTTACTTGCTCATCCCGATTGTCGGGCTAAGCTGGCGTTGGTCACAGACGCATCAGACGTGGCACTGGGTGCGGTACTGCAGCAGCAGCTGCAGGACCAGGTATGGCAGCCGTTGGCTTTCTTTTCTCGGAAGTTGAGTCCATCCCAGACCAAATACTCGCCGTATGATCGCGAACTGCTTGCGATCTACGAGGGTATTAAGTATTTCCGGCATATGCTAGAGGCGAGGCACTTCACGATTTATACTGACCATAAGCCGATCAGTTTTGCTTTCCATGAGAGGAAACATAACTGTTCGCCTAGGCAGTTTAGACACTTGGACTACATATCCCAGTTCACCACCGACATAAGGCACATATCTGGCAAAGACAATGTTGTGGCCGACACCTTATCTCGGATTGAAGAACTGGCGATACCGCTCGATCTTGCTGACCTAGCTAGATCTCAAGTGTCTGATCCCGAGCTTGCTGAGTACTTGGCCTCGTCATCCCTGCGCTTGGTAAGAATGCCATTCCCGGGTAGCCCTGAACCCTTGTACTGCGACGTCAGTACGCCGACTCCCCGACCATTCGTCACCAAGCAGTACCGAAAAGCCGTTTTCGACAGTCTCCACTCCTTAAGTCATCCTGGTGCCAACACAAGTGCTAAGATTGTAGCCCAGCGTTTTGTATGGCCCAGCGTAAGGAAGGACTGCCGAGACTGGGCACGAGCTTGCGTGCCATGTCAACGGTCCAAAGTGAGCCGTCATGTGTCTGCACCTCTAGGCACATTTGAACTCCCTCGGGCTCGCTTTCAGCAGGTACATATTGACCTAATCGGTCCTCTCCCTGTTTCACAAGGCTTCCGCTATTGCTTGACGGCCATAGACCGCTTTACGCGGTGGCCAGAGGTCGTACCAATAGCGGACATCACGGCAGAGACGGTGGCCAAGGCATTATTGGCTGGCTGGATATCCAGGTTTGGGTGTCCTGTAGATATTGTCACAGATCGTGGTCGACAATTTGAGTCCACACTGTTTCAATATCTATCTAAGACCATCGGCTTCCAGCATAGACGCACGACCGCGTACCATCCAGCATGCAATGGCATTGTGGAACGCTTCCACAGGCAGCTCAAGGCCGCCATTACATGCCATGCTGACGCCAATTGGTCCGAGGTGTTGCCTCAAGTGCTTCTCGGCATACGCAGCGCTTTTAAAGAGGACTTGCAAGCGTCCTCAGCCGAAATGCTTTACGGCGAGCCGCTGCGACTTCCAGGCGAATTTTTTGACCCAAGCGTACCCGGTACCACAGATATCGCCGATTTTACCGCACGGTTACGCTCATTCGCCTCGAAGTTGAAGCCTACGCCAGCTTCACGCCACAGCAAGGACAGGATCTTTGTGTTTAAAGAGTTAGCGACAGCTGAATACGTCTTCCTCCGCGAAGACGCTTCACGCGCTCCTCTAACGCCTGTATACTCAGGCCCGCACAAAGTCCTGGAGAGGACTGATAAAGTTTTTAAACTCCTCATTAAAGGTAAACCGGTTACCGTGAGCATCGACCGATTAAAACCAGCGCATTACCTGTCCGAGGACTTGAAGCTCGCTGATCAGGGGCCGACCACACCTGCCGCACCAGAAAACATCCTGCGCGGGAGGCAGCATAGTGACCCTGGGCCAAGTCAGGCTAACGTACCTAAAACTACTCGTTCGGGAAGGCATGTACGTTTCCCAGATTATTATCGCCCTTAACCAGGTCTCTGGGGGGGAGTGATGTGGGCTACTTTCCCACTTACACTTATACCTACACTTACACTACACTTAACTAATATTAATACTCTTATATAAAACATAATATTAATATATACACATATTTATTTATATACATTTATTTACATTTACACAATAATCATATACACGTTATATTTACATATCGTCCGTCAATTCTTGACGTTGCCAACAAGTCGGGTGCAATGCACACGCGCACCGCGATAGCAATCCTTTGTTCGGAGCGCCCGGTTCTGAGACCCGCTCCGTGCCGGCCGGCCATCGCCGCTCCCCGCCTCAGTCTATGCACAGTACTGACGCGAAACGCATGTCGCTTGTGACCGCTAGACGCATTACGTTCGCTATCGCTTATGCTTTTGTTGACGCTTAATTTCTATTTCTATATTTCTTCCGTACTGTTACCTTCTGTGTTTCTATCTTCCGAACTTTGGACATTCCTTCTGTGTTGTATATATTCTTGACATTATAATATTTATTGGAGAAAGTGGACGTTTGGATTACTGTGGCTGAGATACGTCACGCACCCTATCTACATCCCCATAAGATGTCTAAAATATATCTAATAGATGTCTATTTCAAAATCCGAATCAGGCCCATACATTAATAATCCTACTTGTGTCAGGTGTCGCAGAGGACGATGACGCGCTGCTGGACTCGACGCCATTCCACTCGGGCAGCCGAACAGCGGCCGCGTTCACGCAGCGACACGTCGAGGAATCGTGGTTGCATCTGCTGCTAGCCGGCGACTTCTCAAAGTTGAAGGACCTCACTGTCTGCAATTTCGACTTCTTGCTGGCTGCGGTAACTCTCTGAAAAAATACATGGTTAAAAATGATTAAAATACATCTAATTAAGCCAGCGAAGGGAGAAAGAGATTGTCTTGTACATTTAAAATCGTTTTAGAAAAAAATGTGACGTTCCACTGCAAAAGGTACCTTATGGCGGCTGGCGCTTACGTCGCATAGCGCCGCAATAATATTGGAGCGGCGTTAATAATAGCGTAAGCGCCCACCGCTATAAGGTACCTACCTTTACCCGTGGGACGTCACAAATAGATTAGGTACGACAAACTATCACTTCGCCTCTACCAATTGTTTCAGCTACAATTACGAGTACGAATATAAAATTTAACGAACGATTTTATTAAATTTTACGAATGTATAATTTTACAGAAACAACTTGTATACAACCTTTTTTATCGCAAATAAATGATTATGATTATGATTATGAATAAACCATGTTATCGGCTACGACGTAGTGTTACGACCGTAGCTGTGTACAAATGAATTAACTTGCTGCCCTATTCGAACTTTAAGATACGTCAATTATAGATCTAGAAACGATATGGATTAGATGTGTCAGTGTCAAATGTATCGTTTTTGTTTGAAGAAACGTCACATTTCACACTCTATTAGCTGACGTATCTTAAAGTTCGAAGTGGGCCGCCAAGCTGTCATGAGCCGTGGCAAAATGCCAGGGTAACGCGAGAAAGAATACCTACTAATATTATAAATACTAAGTAATTATTTCTGTATGTTACGTCTACGCTTAAATCGCTGAAGCAATTTAGATGAAATTAGGTGTGGAAATTGTGGAAATTTAAGGCCCGGGAAAGGACAGATTAATTTTAATCAATCATAATAATTAATAATAATCCCACGCAGACGAAGTCGCCGACACAAGCTAGTTTCTGCATAATATATAGATAGTGTAAATTGTATCTATCTACCTATAAATCTATATAGGGCCCCCTGACAGACATACGGTCAGCGTTAACTTAGTAATAGTTCCGATTGGCACCTTTTGAGTACGAAATCCTAAAGAGCAACAACAACAAAAAGAATATATATATATATATTTTTAGCTGCCATTAGCACCTCTGTCTAGGCATCAATTAGACTTAAACATTAAGACGAAGAGCTCGTTAAGAGTAGACTCCCTAGAGGCAAGTCAGTGTCACATCTTTGTAGTAAATTTCATTATGCAAGCTAGCAAAGCTAGGTTTTGCCGACGTTGACCCCCAGGCGACTTTCGATGGCACTCAATACGTTAGAGAAAGAAAAAGGTGCAAACAAAACAAATGCCAAGCGTTTCAGTTTTACGCTGCGTCTTGTAAGCGAACAACTCGCGAACGCGAAGGTGTTCGCGTTCGCAACGAGATCGCTCATGTAGGACACTACTATAGGTATCAAAGGATTGATTCACCCCGCGCCGCATCGCTTCGCGTTCGCGTGTTGTTCGCCTACGTAGTACGCTGCGTTATTGTTGGTAATATATATTCTGTTTTTACGCAGGTGCAAACGGTGACGGTGTCCTATCTCCGATGCATTCTGGAACACGTTCGCTGCTATATCCTCGACCGGGACGTAGAACTCGTCTACGGCGCGGTTAAGAAGTCAAGCGACATCCTTACTCGCGATCCCATGCAGCTAGGAGCCCAGGTACAACCTTACCAGCCGGGCTAGCACATTATTGGCGCGACAGTATCTCGCCACGAGATAGTCTACCCGTCCCTCTTTAATTAATACATTTAGAAAAAGACGGGTAGGTAGTCTATCTCGCGGCGAGATACTGTCGCGCCAATCATGAGTTTGGCCTACAGAAATATATCTTTTTTATAAAGGAAATATTTAACTTAAAGGTAAAATAAATCCAGCTTCGTCCTACTTAGACGTGACATGTGATGTCGTCAGCTTTGTTAGGTTCTGATTGATAAATTCTGCGTTTGTGACATTTCACGCTAGCAAAATTCACGCGGTTGACGGGAAGTTAACACATACATGTCTCTCGCTTTTCTGGCGTGACTGAAGAAAATATCATTTAAGATTTATATAGATTATACCTACGCTTCATTTTTAAAACTCCTACTTATAAAGTATCTCTACTAAATATAACAGATAGTAAATATAAGTAAAATGCATCATCTAACGGCGTGAAATATTATTGTTTGGTGACTTAATATGCGGTGAAAAGCACCTGTTAAGATTTTTCTGTAGTCATCAATCGTGGCCAAATTGTACAATTTATATGGCCATAATTCAAAAATGCCAAGACAAGGTGATTGTGAATTTATGTCTTCATACAATATATGGAATGTTCATACAACGTATTGTTATGAAGCGTCAACTATTACGTACTCATTCTTTTAAAAATCAGTTACCTACCCAATGTCCTAAAACTAGCTCAGAATAAATATTCAATTAATATTTTGAGGTATGATCTTTCGAACATGTTATCTTTGTGGGGTCCCTTTTTAAAATATTTGCAGTCCTACATAAAGAACCCTATCAAGATAAAGATTTTAAAAATATTTTTTTGAATAGTAAAAACAATAAAAATTTTGTTTTAATAGTTATAGATGGTCAAGCAAATCTTGTCAGTAGAAAAAGGCGCGAAATTCAAATTTTCTATCAGACGATATCCCTTCGCGCCTACATTTTTCAAATTTGCTGCCTTTTTCTAGTGACAAGATCTGCTTGACCAACTATATAATTATCACCGTTTCTCCCAAGTTTCCGTCCGACGAGACCATCAAAATTATTTCTTCACTTTAATATCCTGTACTTATAATGAATTTTGCCCCTCAAAAAGTTATGATTCTTACCCCGTACCTCTTTAAACATGTAAATCTAATTTACCGAGAAATAAACTCTTAATTAACTTCCATGCAGACTCAAATATCAATCAGCATAGAAAGGGTTGACGTTAACAAAGACATTAATTCCATCAAAACGGGTTCGCTGAAAGGAAAACTTTTGGAGCTGTCAAAATTACGTTTTAGGAAAGCCGCCGCGCCGTCTATAACAAAATATTAATAATAGCTTTATGAAGTTAATTTGGTATCTAAAATCACGTTACTTCGGGGCTATCCATAAATTACGTCATCGAATTTTGACGATTTTTACCCCCTCCCCCCCCTAAATTCATCCAAAAAATTACCCCGTTTCCTCCTAAGTTATGCTACCATCATCTGAGATCCAGAGCCCCCCCCCCTTAATTTGAAATGACGTAATTTATGAATAGCCCCTTCTGCATTTATTTGACATACATATAAGAGCAAATCGAACAGGTCACTTTGTAATAAGGCGAAACTTACTCCCTTGTTATAAGGCGAAAAATGTTAACATATTTTGACGTCGACTGTACAGTTATCAGCAAAAATTACACAACGAAGGCCGCAAAACTATCTGCCACGTTCTTATTTGTAGAGCCATTAGATTATGTCATATATTTTTGCGGCAATCGAAGGGTAACATATTATTGCAGGTAACTGTAGGAAAATTTTCAATCGCTGTTTTCATTGATCACTATGTGTATGCTTACTGTATCTGAAGGAGGCAGCTTGCTACATCAAGCTCGAGAAAGCGATTTATTTTTGCCCTTTAGGAATATTATGTTTTATAATATCTGGGTAACCCAGAAAAAAATCGAGACAAACTATACTAATTGTTCGTTATAAAAATTTCGGCGTATTACTGTAGGTAGGTAGGTATATGCAGGAAAACCGATAAAACTTTAAATAGGTACATAATATGATTTCCGAAAATGAACACCAATGATGAAAATCGATATTTCTACCATCGAAATTAAGCCCTTATTCATTTCATCGAAATCGTCTAAATTGCTTACGAGAACCTATTAACTAAATATATGAATACTTTTTTATTTAATAATAGGAAAATGTAGAAATATTACAATTTGTGGGATGGTTAAAATACCAAACTTTTCACACAGGTTAGGCGAATGTAATATTTTTTGAATGCCACACATGCATTGACTTGTGAAAGTTTAACCCAAAGTTTATTTTATGTTTGTAGCTTCCAAGACGTAGCTCCTTTTTAAAAATGTACACCTACTTTTATGTTGTCACGTAAAAGGTAAATAAAGAAACCTAATTTATGTACACATGGTGCACGCTCGCGCTCAGATATAAGACGCTACTTTATTTCAGTCGAGGAAAACAAACATCTCTTCTTAAGCTCGGTGGAGTGTAAAAAGAACTTTCTTTACAACACTTTATTCATACCAAGCTGTATATCATTTCCAATTTCACGTGAAAAAGGGGCAATAGATGCAGTTTTATGTTTAGTAGCTTTAGCATACGATTTATATACACAATATGGAGACTTTTGTGTTAAAATTTGAACACGACACTATTTTACACAAACATCATTATTCCATTCATATAAATTTTCTGCCATTAAGAAGTTTAGAACAACGCACATTAAACTAATTCGCACATAAACAATAGGTAGTTAAACAAACAAACCTGTTGGACGGGGTGTTCTTTTTATAATTGGTTTGGTTTTTTGTAGGTATTAAGTATATTTTACAGTTTGTATTTTTATTTTACATCTAGTTTTAACTTTAGTTTTAATATTGTATCTTTAGTTTTAGTATTGTATGATGCTTTCAATAAAAGCCGGATTATCGTACTGAATTAATTATAGACATATTTAGGTAGTAGTTTAAACATTTACTAATATAAAACACAAACAGGTGAAAGACCTCGGCATTATATTGTACTTACCTTAAATATCTTAAAATACGAAGTGACTCGTTGTGTTAACTGTTTGACGGATAGCCGGTAGTGACGTTGATAAATTAATAAAATTTAGAACTGACTAATCTTTTTCGGCAAACACTAATGTCACTATAAAATGGATTACAAAGAGAAACATTAATTATAAATGATATAAACCATGTATAAACTAGGAAGTGATAGGTATTTTATTTGTTTGTTCAGATCATAGCGTGGCTGCGGCCGGCGGTTGCGCGGCGCGGCGTGCTAGCGACGCTCGTCACGGCCGCGATGGCCTGGTGCGACGGATATGACAAGCCGCTGCTCGTCCCACTCAACGGATGGTAAGGACACTTTTGACATTCGTCACTGCCAATGTAGCCGTTTTACTATTTATATCTTACGTATATAGTATCATGAAACTTATATCGATGAGATAAATAAATTAAACTAAACATTGACGATATTAATGTTGACTACCTATTTGAGCAGAACGAATTTTTTACATTTATTTATTGTAATGGCGTCTTCAAAGTGATATTACATACTTGGTAGCAAGAGTTCAGTCTGGATATAATAGTTGAAGAATGTAACGTCACGTTATGTGTATAAATACATAAAAGTACCTACAAATGGGTAATTCAAAACATCCCAGTTAGATATTTACGTCAAAATACCTAATGTGCGCGAAATTGTAAAAGTATGTAAAAGAGAGAATATTTATCACTTTATAGTTGGTTTTACTTTCATCTTTAAGGAGGTTTGATATAGATAGATGATTTAATTAAAACCTTATAAGTAGATAACGACGAATTTTCTTTTAAATTTAGGCACAGTTCTTTTCAACTTTCGACTGTTTATAAAACTGCGATTTCCAAGTTTAGTTTAGTTTAGTTTTGCGATTTAGTCCAGGAATAAGAAACTAGCGCTATTATTCAACCTGCACCAGCCGTCTTGTCTATCTTAGTATTAGAAAGCACTATTTTCATTTGCTTCGTAACGTGTTCGAAACAAATACCGAATATATAAAAAAATGTGTCTGACTTGCGTACGACAGTTTTCTCCTTTGAATTATACCTAATTCACCTAAGTACCTACCTATCGTACTTGTCGTGTTATGAAACTCGCAATCAGACAATTTTAAGTTCCGTTCATTCGATGTCTTCACACCGGCAACGCAATTTCTATAAGCGGATTAACGCTCGCAAAGGTTTGATATAAGGATACCTCCGTCTAATTCTACGTACCACTTTATCCAATTAGCTGTCAGGAGCACACCGCCCCGGGCTCCGATACACACAACACACCGTAAACGGGTTACCCTGTATTGTGTGCCTAGGAAATGCAATCACAGCTTCACGGATGTGTTTTACGTTCGTTTGGGGTAAAATCGCTTTTGGAATTGGTTTTAGGTTACGACTCGGTTACGGGAAATTCATGGCTTAACCGGTTCTTCTGGCTTGTAGGTACCTAATGAATTTCTGGCGCTTTACGAGTAAATACGAGTTTCCTACGCAACGATACATAGTACATATAGCTGGTCAAGCAAATCTTGTCAGTGAAGAAAGGCGCGAAATTCAAATTTTCTATGGGACAACCTCCCTTCGCGCCTACATTTTTCAAATTTGCCGCCTTTTTCTACTGACATGATCTGCTTGACCAAGTATATAATTAATGAAATAAAAACCGTAGGTACTACGTCATTATTAAATTGCTTTGTTTAAATAATAATTGAATTATGATTCAATTGACATCGAACTAATTATTAATATTACCGTTTTGACATACACTTATAATTTTATCATTATCAATCAATGTATTTACTTATTATTTTCAAGTTGACAAAGCGTTGGTACTTAGCGTAGAGCGGGCGGTAAGAGCGTGTGACTTTCCCCCCTCGAACCAATGAGTTTTTCGGAACTTATGTACGATATATCGTTTGATATTTACCGGACTACCTACTAGGAGACCAAAATTAAGATCAGATCAAAGTAGATAGAATGACAATAATGTCATCCTTTATACTGTCGTAAATCCTTTTTTATTTAGATGTAGGTACCGTACAACGTAACATATATTATGTTCGCAAATGTCTTCCAACGTCCATAATACTTAAATTTATCGCAGGCATTATGTAAGATACAAAAAGAAATAAGAAATAAAAGGATAACAATCACAGAAAACGGGCGAGATTGCGTACACAGAATTTAGTGTTCATTAGTCGCCCGTATCCCCGTTTATTGATCGTTGTGTTTATCTACCCCATTAACTTCCCCACGATATATTATTGAGAACTTTCGAGACCCTGCACCGCTGGGACCCGACAAATGTTATCTGTAATGAGGAAATCCGAGAAATGTGCCAACTAATTGGGCTTTCGTATCTTTTCACTTCATCCCTTGTGATGTTAAACCAACTGTTATGAGATAATTAGCAAATAGTAAGACATACGGTAATTTAACTGCTTTATCACCACACCTGGCATATGTATATAGGTATTTGCTCTTTAAAGATTACTTGTTGATATGTATGAGCATTCATTTGTTGTTTCAAATCGGCCTCCAGTCTAGCGCTTAGTTGCCTACAGAAGATTTTTACAACTAAGCAGGAAAACGCTGCTGCTACGAGCTACAACGTAGGGCATGCAGCGAAAAGCGCATGTCCCTGCGTGATGCTTTTTGTAGGGTTCCGTACCCAAAGGGTAAAAACAAGACCCTATTATTAAGACTCCGCTGTCCGTCCGTCCGTCTGTCACCAGGCTGTATCTCACGAACCGTGATAGCTAGACAGTTGAAATTTTCACAGATGATGCATTTCTGTTGCCGCTATAACAACAAATTCTAAAAAGTAAGGAACCATAGGTGGGCGAATCCGACTCGCACTTGGTCCGGTTTTTTAATTAACTCATTTAGTGCTAAGACTGCTAAGCCACGCTCGTGGCTCGTGGCGCTACGTCCGTTCGTCTATCCTCGTAGTATGACAGCTGGGAACAGTATGCTTCGTAATGGTGTAGTTATACTTATGGAAATAAGGGCTTTGTACCTACATATAACATGGTCTTGCCATTGGCTTTACAATCTGCTTATTAACCGACTTCCAAATCTCAAAGAAGGAGGTTATCAATTCGGTTGTATGTTTTTTTTTTTTTTATGTTTGTTACTCCATATCTCCGTCATTACTAGATCGATTTTGAAAATTCTTTTTTTGATTGAATGTATATGCATACAGATTGGTCCCGTTTTTGTCAAAACCCAGTTCTGATGATGGGATCCATGAGGAATCGAGGGAACTCCTCAAATCTTAAAGGCATACATATAGTGATTTTTGGGTTTTTATCAACAAATCAAGCATATACACCCAAAAAAGTGACATTTGATGAAGTGGAACTGCTGATGATGATCAGAACGGAACTCTTTAACGACGCATAGTTCACGGTTGGCGATTTGTCCTCTTCGTTATGTTTGTTAAGGAAGTTAAGTTTTTAAGCCACATTTTTGTCAAGCTCGAGTTCTGATGATGGGATCCATGAGGAATCAAGGGAACTCCTCAA
The DNA here is from genome assembly GCF_963556715.1 of Cydia fagiglandana. Lineage (NCBI taxonomy): Eukaryota > Metazoa > Arthropoda > Insecta > Lepidoptera > Tortricidae > Cydia > Cydia fagiglandana. Next base: position 11,820,143 of record NC_085938.1, read on the forward strand.
ATCTTAAAGGCATGCGTATAGAGATTTTTGTATTTACATCAGAAAATCAAGCATTTTCATTAAAAACTGTTGCATTAGATGAAGTGGAACTGCTGATGATGATCAGAACAGAACTCTTCAACGACGCATAGTTCACGGTTGGCGATTTGTCCTCGTCGTTATGTTTGTTAAGCAAGTTAAGTTTTTAAGCCACATTTTTGTCAAGCTCGAGTTCTGATGATGGGATCCATGAGGAATCAAGGGAACTCCTCAAATCTTAAATCTTTACATAAAAAAATCAAGCATTTTCATTAAAAACTGTTGCATTTGATGAAGTGGAACTGCTGATGATGATCAGAACAGAACTCTTAAACGACGCATAGTTCACGTTTGGCGATTTTTCCTTTTCGTTATGTTCGTTAGGCAAGTTAAGTTTTTAAGCCACATTTTTGTCAAGCTCGAGTTCTGATGATGGGATCCATAAGGAATCGAGGGAACTCCTCAAATATTAAAGGCATACGTATAGATTTTTTTGTATTTTCATCATAAAATCAAGCATTTACATTAAAAACTGTCGCATTTGATGAAGTGGAACTGCTGATGATGACCAGAACAGAACTCTTCAATGACGCATGGTACACGTTTGGTGATTACGAATTTCGATTTTGACTTGGACTGACCCGGACTCGGACCCGGACTCGGACCCGGACTCGGACCCGGACTCGGACCCGGACTCGGACCCGGACTCGGACCCGGACTCGGACCCGGACTCGGACCCGGACCTTGACCCAGAAAACCACTATGATACCTTAACTAAATAAACAACTATGATTACCTACCATAAAATTAATGTAGGTATAAAGTACGATAATGCCAATCTTACTAGCCCCTCCCGCTTAAACCCCCGTACACCGCACGGCATGCGCCATTAAGTGGGTTAGGTTAGGTTTGAACTGCGATCCTCACAGAACCGAACAAGGATTAGGTTAGGTTAGAACTGCGAGCCTTACAAAAACGAAATGCTACTTGAAAAGTGGGTTTGATTAGGTTCGAACTGCGATCCGCACAGAACCGAACTGCTATCTGAGGAGTGGGTTAGGTTAGGCTAGAACTACGACCCTCATGGCTCCTCTTCACGATGGGCCAACGCCGGCCACTCCAAGGGACGCATTTATGCGTTAGAGGGAGCAAGTGATATTGCTATCTCATTCTACCGCATGGCTGCGTCCCTTGGAATGGCCGGCGTTGGCCCATCCTGTAGAGGAGCCATTATACAGAAGCGAAATGCTAGTAGAAAAGTGGGTGGTTTTACCTCCTTTTTTACATAGTGTACCATCTACAATAATCTTTCATCGGCCCCCATGGAAGTCGGTTTTTTTTTCTTAAAAATTATTTTATTTCGCAATACAGATTAGATATTCTTGTCGACAAATAATATTACAAACTGTTAATTTCGCTATTCCAAAAAAAAAACTACAGAAACAATATTTTTTTAAACCAACACTAATCTGATTCCCGTTTAATGTACCCCACTGTACTTTTTCTATTTAAAAAAATCATTTTCACCTCAGCAGCTCGAACAAGGGTACTTTGCTTCTTAAGAGGGCGTAGAGGAGGGTAAATTTTCAGATTCTGTCAAATTACCCCATTTCACACACAAACGCAGCTCACGCACACTACCTCAATTTACTGGGCCAGGTCAGTGACCCCTAATGTTTTTTTAAAGGTGCTGCTTCGAGTTTAGTGTTAACTACTAACCTTCTTTGAGGAATTCAAACTGTCACAGCTTTCCTTTGTGAGAAGACAGAGAAAAAACACTTTTTTATATATAGCTTTCCTTGTTTGTTCATGTCATGTCATAGGTATGTGACGTATTAGGTAATTAATTATTTTCGTTGTTGACTTTTGTATTAAGATAGGTTCAAAACGGCGACGCTCTTAACTGTCCATCGGTGGACCTTATGCCTTTTGTAATAAGGTTTACGGACTGTCAGTTAACAGTGTGGTGGTGGGCAATGGTAGGTATGCGGTTTGTAGACAGACCGAATTAAACCTAGGAGTTTTATTATTAAAAATATAAGAAATCATCTCATCTATCTACTCGAAAAAAGTGGACTATATCTAAAATTATCCCTTTATTACTTATAGGTCTTGTAACATATTTTTTTACAACTAAAGACGCTTATTTAATTTCACTTATAACTTAATTTTTAAAGCTCTGTTAATAATAAAGCTTTAAAAACATCTAATAAAATTCAGGTACTACACTTATACTTTTGTAAGTCAGTAAGTGATGCTTACTTAAAACTTATTGGGAAATCAAATAACTCATAATTACCTATATTAAAATATATAAATTTACTATTTCATCTCATTTCATCCCAATCCGCATTGGGCTAGCATGGGGACTATAGCCCAAGCCCTCTCGCGCATGAGACGAGGCCTGTGCTCAGCAGTGGGACGTATATAGGCCGAAATGATGATGATAATTTCATCTCATACGTTCAATAAGGCCCAGGACCGGGCCTTGTCACCCGCACTGACAGAGGGCATTTTTAGCCCTACATAATATTAAAGAACTGTGTCCCGGATAGTATGGGTTCTGGTCCATGGCGCGTCCTGAAGTAACTTATACAGTGTGTAATCGTTAAGTGTAGCCAGGCTATAATTCCGTAAATATAACAGATATCAGAAAACTTCAAATTGATATCAAAAGTGCGTTACCCAATGAGTAAAATTACATTTATAACTTTTTTTAAATAAAAGTAGAAATATCTCAAACATTAACTTCAAACCCTCCCATACATTTAGTACGACGACTCACCCCTCAAAGAACGTCGGTGTCCTAAGAGACAAAACTGCTTGAGATTCATTATTTGCGATAGTAAACTGTAATAAAATAATAAAACTACCGTTTATTAAATAATAATCTCAAGCAGTTTTATCTCTTACGACACCAACGTTCTTTGAGGGGTGAGTCATCGTACTAAATATTTAGGAGTTAGGGAGGGTTTAAAGTTAATGTTTGGGATATTTCTGCTTTTATGAATAAAAATATTA